>NC_081178.1:25961163-26151163 GCF_012432095.1 Onychostoma macrolepis
AGTCAGGGCGCTAGTGCTGTTACCGCTCTTCCACGCAGGGAGCGAGCGATTAGTGGTCGGATAAATAACGAAACATTGTTAAGTGCTGAGGGAACAAAAGAAGAATACACTGAAACATTTTCGTAACACAGAGCCATTTAGGTTAAACACAGTTTTGTGTGGGAACAACACAATTAAGCACAGTTATACGACTTAAAAATGGGTGCGCATGCAGCAAAGCACTGAAGTTTCTGGGATATTTACCTGAAACGCTGATCTTTTGGGAGGTTCCTCATCCTTTTTGTCCTCGTCTTCCTCCTCTTCCTCACTGTCTGTCTCAAATAAGTAATAATTGCCACTTCGGACCACTAAAAGAGACAACACATCACACATCACTTTTCTATTGAAAAAAGCATATAATAAAGTTTAATAAAAATCATAATAATATTGTTTTGAAATATAATATATATTTATTTATTTTTAAATTATTGTTATTATTTTATTTATTTATTTATTTTTGGAAAATGTTAGTGCTCAGTCATGTTTAAATTATATTTCTAGTGCTGGGCAATGATTAATCGTGATTAATTGCATCCAAAATAAAAGTTTTTGTGTACATAATATGTGAATGTGTGTATTTATTATATATATATATATATATATATATATATATATATACACACACACACACACACACACACATGCATGTAAATATTTTTAAAAATATGATGTTTATATATTAAATATATATATATATATATATATATATATATATATATATATATATATATATATATATAATATAATTTATATGAAAATAAATGTATACATGTAAATATTTTCAGAATATATACTGTATGTGTGTATCTTTATATATACATAATAAACACAATACACACACACACATATTATAGAAACAACATTTTTTATTTTGGATGCGATTAATCGTTGCCCAGCACTATATATTTCATTTAATTTTTGAAGTAAAAACATAATCAAATTGTGCTTAGATGTGAAATGTTGAGTTCACATTGAGATCTCTGTCTTATGATTGCATATGTCGGTGTTTTAGCAAATCTGAGCTCAATCTGAGACATTGTTGAGATCTCTGGGCAGATATATTTGAGATTATTAGTGGGGTTTTTCTAGGGAAACACATTTGAGAAACAAGTCTCATGTTGCTCTTCATTTAATCTCACTGCTGTCTAGAAGAAACAGCTGAGATGTCACATAAATCTAATGACTTTCCCCTTTCAAATGTGAGTCTGAGCTGCAATATTTATCTGAGTGACATCAGATCAACATTGGGATCTTGTGAAATGAATATGAATAATTTTAGTTCAGTTGCAAATGAAATAAAGAGCAGGAGACACTAACTGGACGCATGATCAACCCAAGGCTTCCACCAATGCTTTCTTTTGTCTTTCTTCTTCTCTTTGCTGCTCTCTCCTGTAATGCAGAGAAGTGGTTCAGTGAACCCATCACACGCACACACAACACTCTTAAAAACATTAAAACCATTTCAAAGCGTGCACATTTACTCTGAGCTCTGGTATGCGCATTTCATGTGTTTTAGATTTGATTGCAATGCATTTAACACCGCAGTTAAACGCAGGCACTTGTGGAATTTATGAGCCTTCAGTTCGCTGACACTGATGCTGGACTAAAGTGTGTTTCGACAAAGATTCAGTCAAACATGTGTAGGACAACACTTTTTATTTTTAATTTATGGTGTATTGTAGTTATAAATATATTTTGATTATTCTGAGGAAACTGTGCCATTTGTGTCCCCATGATTCACTAATATTAAAATGTATTATGTTTATTGTATAATGAGAAGTACTCAGTATATAGTATGAACCATTCAACAGTTTAGGGTCGGTCAGATTTTCAATGGTTTTTGAAAGAAGACTTTTCTGCTCACCAAGGCTGCATTTATTTGATCAAAAATACAGTAAAAACATTAAAAATGATGAAATATTATTCCAATTTAAAACAGCTGTTTTCTATGTGAATATGTGTTAAACTGTAATTTATTTCTGTGATGCGCAGCTGTATTTTCAGCATCATTACTGCAGTCTTCAGCGTCACATGATCTTCAGAAATCATTCTAATATGCTGATTTACTGCTCAACAAACATTTCTGATTATTATCAATGTTGAAAACAGTTGCGCTGCACAATATTTTCGTGGAAACCGTGATGCATTTTATTTTTCAGGATTCACAGATGAATAGAAAGTTCAAAAGAACAGCATTTATTTGAAATTTGTAATGTTATAAATGCATCATTGCTGAATAAAAGCATTAATTTAATTTCTTAAAAAAAAAAAAATTAAACATTTTACTTTGGGCCTGAGAAGTGAAAACATGATATTTCTGAGTTCAAAATGCTCTGATGTAAATATACCTTCGTCATCCTCCTCTTCCTCCTTGGCTACTGAGTGGCGTTCCCCGCTTTCCTGCACTAAAGACAGCATCCTCTCTTTTCCTCTCTTAAACTTCTGCTGTCGGCTTTTGATGCGGTCCATCCTGAGAGAAACAGACAGAGGAGAACATAGAAGATGTTATTTTGATTCCTCAGCCTGTTCCCTTGAACACAATTAGAGTATAATTGAAGATAAAGAGTCTTCATGTCGGGGCTTGTGTGGGTGAGCAGGAAGCAAAGAAAACAGGCTGGATCTTGGCAAGCCTCAGATATCCTGCAGATGTGACCTACTAACACACTGCTGCAACTCTACCGCTCTTCTGGAAAACACTGGTTAAGCAGCGGCTCTCAGGAGCTAAAAATGCTGGATAAATGATAGGAAACACTGTGACAGAGAAAAAGCAATACGCAGCAATCTGTGTGTCTCATTAATGTGTGTTCATGCATCAATCAGCGCATGATTTCATAGGACTGCGTGAAAAGGGAATGCAGCAGTTGGCAGCAAACAATGAAACATTGTGAGTCTCGTCTCACACTGAACTCACTGTCTCTTCAGCAGATCCATGGACTTCTTCTCTTCTTCTATTCTGGCTTTAACCGCCTTCACAATGGTCGCCTGAAACAACTCCGCTCCTCTGACGGACAAACAAAGAGGAACAGAGACACGAAACAAACAAACCACAGTCTGAATATGTCTGGAATGCTCTCATAAAAAAATGATGACATTTTAAAATATGAAACCGCTTCAAATGCACTCTTTGTAGTGCTTTTTATCTACATATTCATTTATCACTATCAGTTTGTTTCGTAAAGCTGTCATGTTGTCTTTTATTGAGTGACAATTAAGAAGATATTTTGTGGACATTAAGTTAAAAATAACCCAAAACATAATGTTAGATGCAGGGTTATTATAGGCAAATAAAAGTAAAACTGTATCTAAAATTAAAACCACTACAATAAATAAATAGATACATTTTTAAAATAATTTTAAATAAAAAATACTTTAAATAAAATAAATGTTAACTGAAAAAAAAATTGTTTTATTTCAGCTACAACATTTCTCAATTTAATTTGGTTTAATTTTAAGTACTAAAATAACAACAACAATATATATATATATATATATATATATATATATATATTTATTTAAATATATATTTAAATCTAAATATATACATAGATTTAAATGTATATATTTTATGTTTTACACACAACAAAATTACAAAAAAATAAAACATAAAATAATATAAAATAAAAAATACTAAAATAAAATAAAAAATACTAAAATAAAATGCTTAAAATAAATTAAATTATAAAATAAATTAAATTATAAATTAAATTAAAATAAAATAAAATAAAATAAAATAAAATAAAATAAAATAAAATAAAATAAAATAAAATAAAATAAAATAAAATAAAATAAAATAAAATAAAATAAAATAAAATAAAATAAAATAAAATAAAATAAAATAAAATAAAATAAAATAAAATAAAATAAAATTCAAACAACTATAATAGTAGTACCTGAATGATAATAAAATAAACCTGGTATGATTACATGCAGGCAAACATGAAAAGCGAATGAAAAGCAAACAGCAGTAATGCAGAGCATGTGCACCTGGAGGCGAGGACCTGAGAGGAACGGATGTCAGCTACGACGTGTAGGAAGTAGTAGCTCATGAAAACTCGCCTCTGCAGCAGGAGAAAAGCGAAGCAGATGCTGTCCCAGATGATCCCGGCCTCGTCACTCGGCAGCTCACACTGTTTATTTGCGTTCTGCTCCGCTGCGTGAGAATCATCAGAATCTAGTCAAGCAATTATACTGCGACTTTGGTCATTAAAATTAGTTAATTATTAATGCTCATAAAACTTTTCAGTCCTATTTTATTAGTGGCTCTTTATAAAAAGGGTTTTCTTAATCTGAGTGGTTCAAAAACCTCTCTTTAGATGAACAAACAAAAAACAAAACAGACTTTATTCGCTGAGTCTAAGTGGATAGTTCACCCAAAAGATCAGGTCATCAGAGACAGTTTGCAGATGAGTGTGTTTCTTCATCAGGTTTGTAGAAATGTGTCTCTGCATCAGTGTCTCAGCAATGGATGCTCTGCAGTGAATGGGTGCCGTCAGAATGAGAGTCCAAACAGCTGATAAAAACATCCACAGCACTCCAGTCCATCAGTTAACATCTGGAGAAGACAAAAGCTGAAACAAATCTAGCAAGAAATATAAATCCATAATTCATAATAACGCTTCCTGCAGTGAAAAAGTGTTCTGGTGTGAATCAGGAGAGAAATCTGCAGATCAAGCAGCGTTTACAAGACAAAACAGCTCTAAACACATACGTGGCTGGATTTTGATGTGAGACACAACAGCAGATGCACTTTTTCACTGAAGGAAGCGTTATTATGGATTATGGACTCGTATTTTAGTTAAATTGTGATTATTGTGATGTTTTTATCAGCTGTTTGGACTCTCATTCTGACGGCACCCATTCACTGCAGAGCATCCATTGCTGAGACACTGATGCAGAGACACATTTCTACAAACCTGATGAAGAAACACACTCATCCTGATCTCAGATAGCCTGAGGGTGAATAGATCTTCAGGAAATTTCATGACATTCATTCATTCATTAAAAAAAAACAAAGCACTGGAACATCAAAGTGTGCAGCGAATGTAGAAAGTGAGCCTTCAACTCTTTAAACCAAACAGGAAATGAAGGCATAACTTACGCTTTGAATATCCTTTTATAGTGCAGGCCAGACTGAATAACTGGATCAGCCAGCAGTGATTGGCCACCAGTGCTTTTATATATCCACACGCCACGATCTGAGAGCCAAGAGGACAGAAAGCACAATGACATCCAGCAGAACATCCACAACAACCAAAACCTTCTCTTTGTTAGCTCACGTTTTGGATGAACCTCTTTACATTTTTTTTTTGTCAATTGCTAACAAGCATTGTTCAAAACTGTTCATACAGTCTGCATTACCAACATGAATCTTGGCCAAACGGTTCATCCCGCCTCCAAAACTCACTCAGACCAACAAAACACTTCATACAGGTCCCAAAATAAGCTTGTTTCACCATAACACTGGCAGCAACTCTCATTCAGAAAACATACATTTCATTCATAACACACTGACCTAAAAAAACACTAACAACGAGGAGCATTACATCAACTATGAACTTTTATCTTTGAAGTTTGAATTATTTGTCACATAAGTATTTCATTATAGGATAAGAATAACTTCTTTTTATTTTACTGACTGTATTACAGCACAAAGAATGAATGAGAAAAGCAGCACCCCATTTCTTTGCATACAAAAAAAATTGAAACACTTACTAAATGTACTTGTGAAAAATAAATAAATAAATAAAAAGTTGAGAAAAAAAAATCCTGAAGCAATAATAAAAAAAAAAAATATATATATATATAATTTTTATTTATTTATTTATTTTCTTCATTTATGAGGCATATTTCGGTTAGTGTAGTGAGGCAGGTGTGCATGTATTGTGTGCAATTATTAATCAAATCCCACAAATGATTCAGAGCACTACGAACAGAATTATGATTTATGTCGGCCCGTGGCTGTTCAAGACATATTTCAAGCTAATTTACAAAACCACTGAATAAAAGATTGCTGTGATTTAAATTCTGATTTATGAGATACTCACTGAGAGAATGTTTTTCATGGTGATTACGAAGACGTTGTATGCTATGAGGAAGTCCCAGTAATGAAGGATGCTTTTGATTGGCTTCAGTAACAGCTCGCCCCCAAAAATCAAGAAGTAGAAACAGGCGACCAGGTATCCCATACAGAAGATGCTGATGCGTGTGGTGCCCGTGATGAAGATGATGGTCAGGACGAACCAGAACAGGTAGCTGAACATGATCACCTTCAGCATATCCAAATACGACCTGCAGAGAGCACATCAAGAATCAAGTTTGAACATTTTTTTTGTTTTTGAAAGAAGTGAATACTTTTACAGTTTTTTTTTTCAACTGCTTTCACACATTTTCAAAACTTTGCCTCTTTTTTCAAAACTTTACACACAAATCCAAGAATTGCACACAAAATATCTCTTGCAAAATGAAGCACTGCATTCAAAATATCACAAAGTAAAGATTTTGTGTGTAAGCAGTTGAAAAAAACTGTAATCATCAAAGATGCATTAAATTGTTTAAAAGTGTCAGTAGGTTACAAAAGATTCCTCTCTCAAATAAATGCTGTTCTTTTGAACTTTCTATTCATCTGTGAATCCTGAAAAATAAAATGCATCACAGTTTCCACAAAAATATTGTGCATCACAACTGTTTTCAACATTGATAATAATCAGAAATGTTTGTTGAGCAGTAAATCAGCATATTAGAATGATTTCTGAAGATCATGTGACACTGAAGACTGCAGTAATGATGCTGAAAATACAGCTGCGCATCACAGAAATAAATTACAGTTTAACACATATTCACATAGAAAACAGCTGTTTTAAATTGAAATAATATTTCACAAATTTGACTGTTTTACTGTATTTTTAATTAAATGCAGCCTTGGTGAGTGGGTCAAAGATGAGACGTCCCATTTTGTTGTCCGCATCAAATAAAATTGACAAAAGTGATTTTATATACATAAAGAGCATATTAAAAGCAAGTATGCATTTAATATGCATTTAGTAAGTGTCTACTTTAATGTTTCAAATAACATTTGAGAAAATAAAATGTCAAAATCTGGGTGAAATAATGTTCCATCATCATTCAGTGTAACAGTTATATTTATGAAAAACACAATCCTGACCTGTTGTTATTCAAATATATAAAATAATAAGTGATCATTCTAAATTTAATATATTTTAAATTATTAAAAACTATTGTTACACTGAACGATATCGAAATGTATGATAGTTTGGATTTTTTTGCTCAGAAATATAAAATTAGAATAGGACACATTCTAATGTAAATTTAAACTGTATTGGACTTTAATTGTTTTGATGCTTGACAACCCTTTTTTTCGAGCAGAAAAGACTTCTTTTAAAACATAAAAAAAAATCTTACTGACCCCAAACTTTTCAACAATAGTGTATGCATCATTATTAGTATTCACATATGTTTATTATTATACTGGTCTAGTCAGAAAATATCGTATTTGGCATAAAGTTCAAGAACACAGACTGTAAACAATGTGGTGATATGATGATATTTGCTAGGAAAGGCTGTTTTGTAAATAATGTTCAACCCCAAACCATTTTGCATCAAATGGCACCGTTTCCTCAGAATTACCCATGATGCATTAGCAGGTTATTTGGATTTACTGGAATCTGCAAGTATAATAATAAGCATAATGACGAAGAATTGGAAAAACTGAGCACACATGTGATCTCCTCTAAACCTAACATGATCAGAGCAGTCGTTAAGAGCAGAAAATCATCACCATCATCATTTCTACTTGTTTGGACTGGCTGGAGCTGTCGAATCACTACGGTTTTTCTACAGCTGATGGATGACCTGCTCAAAGATAAACGGCCCTGCCCTGATCTAGAATCACTATTCATTGTCTCGTTTTACTCTGCAATAATAAGCAGAGAAAGCTCAGCTGAACCTGAGACCACAAAATAAGACTGCAGGCTTGAAAAATTAACGATGTAATTACGACTGAGGTGTTTTCTGAGCCATATCGGACGACAGATAAAGTAATCAGAGTATAAAAGCGTAAAGAGTTGATTTTTGTTTGAACTGTTTGTCTGTATCAGCGCTGCTGACTTCAAGCCCCTTCACTGTCCAACACAATCTCTGAAAACACCACCGAAGCGCTTTCTAAAGCGCTATTCGGACCGGACTAGTTTCTAAACGACGCTTGAGTTTCGATTCTTATCACCTGACGTCTGCGATTTTCATGAGCCAGTTCAGACGGGACTAACATCTCCGTGTTTCCACCACATAAGAAGAAAAATCATGTGTTAAAAAGTCTAAATTATGACATACTTAAGTCATAATTATGAGATAAAAAGTCGAAATTATGACTTAAGTCATAATTACGAGATAAAAAGCTGAAATTATGACTTAAATCATAATTTCGGGATTATTATGACTTAATTATGTTAATTAATTAAGTCATAATTACGAGATTAAAAGTCGAAATTATGAGATAAAAAGTCAAAATTATGACAAGTCATAATTACGAGATTAAAAGTCGAAATTATGAGATAAAAAGTCAAAATTATGACAAGTCATAATTACGAGATAAAAAGTTGAAATTATGACTTTAAAAGTCAAAATTATGATTTAAGTCATAATTACAAGATAAAAATCGAAATTATGACTTAAATCATAATTTCGGGACTATTATGACTTAATTATGTTAATTAATTAAGCCATAATTACGAGATTAAAAGACATAATGACAATATGAATAATGAAATAATGACAAAGTCGAAATTATGACTTAAATCATAATTACGAGATAAAAAGTCAAAATTATGACTTATAAATTCAAAAAATGAGAAAAAGTCGAAATAATGACTTTAAAAGTCGAAACTGACTTAATGACTTTAAACCCCAAGAAAATGCTTAAATGCTCAGCACGTTGCGTTCATATTCTGGGGAATATTCTGCTTGTCTGTAAATGGTATATGCTTTATTAATAAGGTGTGTAATTTGGTCCTCAAAACTGTTTTAAGCCAAGTTAATTTGTTTTAGAATGTCCCGTTTATAATTAGACCATAGTGGCCTGTGACCAATGTGTTTATAAAGTCATGAAGTCAATTTCGACTTTTTAATCTCGTAATTTCGATTTTACAATTTCTACTTTTTAAGTCATAATTCCAACTTTTTTATCTCGTAATTATGACTTAAGTCATTATTTTGACTTTTTATCTCATAATTATGACTTTTAAAGTCATAATTTTGATTTAGTAAGTCATAATTTAGACTTTTATCTTGTAATTATGACTTCAGTATGTCATAATTTAGACTATTTAACGCATTATTTTTTTTCGTATGTGGCGGAAATGGGCTTCCATAGCAAACATATCAGAACTGCGTGCGGTAAGAGCTTTAGTTTCTCTAACGACCCCCTGGAAACCAGTCCCGTCCGAACAGGGCTTAAGATGTTGTCTCCGGTATTTCTAATAATCATGTAATTCTGCTGCTTGTTTTCAAATGTTTTTATTAACAGAAACTGGGAGTGCTGAAATATTAATCGCAATTCATTTTGTGAACAGAACTGTATGCTCTTGAAAGAAATATGATGTGTGCTCTTTAGCATCGTAATTAAGTTAGATTATTTAAATATAATCTGTTGAACTAATTTTAAGCCACTCTTCCCTTTGGAAGTTCACTGCGATTGAGAACCTCTGATGTAGGGGGAAATAACACAAGAAATAAAGATTATTCATGTTTTTCGGCCCCAAATAAACATGAATAAATATTAGACGGTGTTGAAAGATACAATACAACTCACTGAAGTGATTTATGTCTCATGTAATCGAACAGCGTCGAATCAGTGTTTCATTCACGAAAAACAGCAATAAAAAGCCACTGAATGTCCATAAAAATGACTTTTGATAAAATATATGCACAGTATTACATATTAATTATATTTATCCTTAACCTGTTGTCCTCTTTCTTTAATTCCCATTTGAGTAAATCTGTGATAAAACAAGTTATTATTACAGCCACTGTTTAAATGTGTATATTTCAACAACAAAATTGGAATAGAAGCATAATTCTGTTATTAAAAAGTCAACATAAAAACGGCCTCATGTGCAGTTAATGTTTGTACGTCTCAGTTTTTATTTGAGTCTTGATTATTAAATCAATTTGACTAATTATTATTATTATATATTTTTTTTTTCGGTTTTGGTTTCAGTCTAAAGAAAAAAGTAAAATAAATAATTAAAAACAAAATAATTTAATAATAATTTAATTAACTCATTCATTTCTTTATAATAATAATTTAATTAATATTAATAGAGTTATACAAAACACTACTTTAAAATAATGTTTTTTTTACATTTACATTTAGTCATTTAGCAGATGCTTTTATCCAAAGTGACTTACAAACGAGGACAACAGAAGCAAATCAAAACCAACAAAAGAGCAAAAAAAAGCAAGTGCAGTTGCTAAATTATTATTTAATTATTTTGCTTTTAATTCTTTTAAATGATTTATTTGACTTTTTTTTAGCCAAAGACTGAATTGTTAAGTCTCAGTTAGCCTAATGCAGTACACGTAGCAAGGTTTTTATTTTATTTTATATTATATAATTAATAAAAAGAATAGAGCAAGCTAGTGTTAGAGGCCTTTTTTGCTTTTGTTAATTGTATAATAAATAAAAGAAAACAAATAGATAGAATACAAAAAGATTAGAGAAGCTAGTGTTAGTTTTTTGTTTGTTTTTAAGAATAGAATTAGAATAGAGATTGCTAGAGTTAGAGGGTCAAATAAAGATGGAAGAGATGTGTTTTAGCCAATTCTTGAAGATGGCTAAGGACATAAGGAGTTTTTTGATTGATTTTTTATTTTTATTTTTGATGTTAAAATTCCTGAATCCTGAATTTTTGTTTTGGATTTGGCCCAGAATTTTCATTTCGGTGCACGACTAATATGACATGCATTTCTTCTGGTCTGGGCTGTTTGTGTGAGGTGTTTACCTGCAGTGGATGAAGTCGGGCACAGGGTTGTGCTGGCTGAAGCTGGCAGCGTCCAGATCTCGACAGATCTCCACATTATCACCCGCCTGCAGCTTCACGGCCGTCACGCTCTCCTCCTCGAACACACGGCCCTGCAGCGACGCGCACAGCAGCAGCATGAAGTCATCTGCAGAGATGTGATGAGACGTGATGAGAGGGCGTTAAAGCAGAGTTTGGGAGCTTTAACACAAACTCGATATTACTCACAGAGGAGGAAGAGGGAGTTGGGTTTGGTGTGGAAGTCGGGGAAGTAGAGCCACTTGATGACGTTTGAGTCCATGCTGGAAGACGGACGTCTCCATGGATAGTCTGAACCAAAGAGATATTGGTGAAATTCACAAATATAGCCAAGAGCCTTGTCAAAAGAGTGAATTTGCTATTACCTTAAAGGAATAGTTCGCCCAAAATTTTTTAATTAGCTGGAAATGTGCTCACCCTTACTTGTTTCTTCATCAGGTTTGTAGAAATGTGTCTCTGCATCAGTGTCTCAGCAATGGATGCTCTGCAGTGAATGGGTGCCGTCAGAACGAGAGTCTGATAAAAACATCACAATAATCCACACCACTCCAGTCCTGCAGTGAAAAAGTGCATCTGCTGTTGTCTCTCACATCAAAATCCAGCCACATGTGTGTTTAGAGCGGTTTTGTCTTGTAAACGCTGCTTGATCTGCAGATTTCTCTCCTGATTCAGACCAGAACACTTTTTCACTGCAGGAAGCGTTATTATGGATTATAGACTTGTATTTGAGTTAAAAACGTCTTAATGCTGGATTAGTTTCAGCTTTTGTCTTCTCCAGATGTTAACTGATGGACTGGAGTGCTGTGGATGTTTTTATCAGCTGTTTGGACTCTCATTCTGACGGCACCCATTCACTGCAGAGCATCCATTGCTGAGACACTGATGCAGAGACACATTTCTACAAACCTGATGAAGAAACAAACTCATCCTGATCTCGGATCGTCTCAGTTTGAGTACATCTTCAGCACATTCTCATTATTGAGTGAACTGTCTCTTTAAGCAGACACCTGTGTGACTCACCTGTGCAGGCCGCAGGAGGGATGCCGATGCACATCAGGTACTGGAAGGCTAACATGCAGGCCAGAAAGCAGCAGTACTTGGACCAGACGCGGGCGATGGCTTTTCTCCTGCGCTGATACATCACCACAATCAGACCGAACGCGTGCAGCATGGCATAGAAGTCCATCCGCTGGCCGATCACATTCACCGCTAACAGAAAACAGGTCTGGAGGAGCAACATTCAGCCGTGGGTTTCAAATTAGGACAATAATGGGTGCATTTGATAGCATGCAAATTAAAATTCAATATCCATCACGTAACCCTGATCCATTACCTTAACACTCTATTGTGGTGTATCTGTCTCAACAGTGTGTTTGCAATCTGAGCTTCAGATCATAATCTATTAGAAGCCGTCCAAGTGGGACCGACCTCACAGACAGATAGCAAATCAGTGTCTGTACAAAATAAAAACTGGCCCTCAAAGAGGAGAACATGATGCCAAGTAGGACACGTTCATGTTCCTGCAAATCAGCATATTAGAACGATTTCTGAAGATCATGTGACGCTGAAGACTGGAGTAATGATGCTGAAAATACAGCTGCGCATCACAGAAATAAATTACATTATAACAGATACTCACATAGAAAACGGATATTTTAGATTTTAATATTATTTCATAATTTTTACTGTATTTTTGATCAAACAAATGCAGCCTCTGTGAGCAGAAGAGACTTTAAAAAAAATAAATAAAGAGACTTAAAATAAATAAAATTTAAAACTCAGATTTTTGAATGGTAGTGTATAATTCATTAACAGACATAATGCTGATATTACCTCAAGACCAAATTTGTAGAAGAAGTAGTTGATGAAATATTTGGCGCAGTTAACGATGCCGTCGTCCAGATGCTGCCGTGTGATGTTGTGAAAAATGGTTTTTGTGACCGGAGGGGTGAGGTTGTTTTTCATACGGTAGAAATCCTGGTGACGGTAAATGGTCACTTCAAACGCCAAGAGAGCCAGCATTAGTAAGTTATTCTGTGTGGGGAAAATAAACAAATATACAAACAAATAAATAAACGGATAAGGATGCTATTGAAGTGCTTGTAGTGTCTGAAATTAACAACCACAAGAGACAAATGCACAAATGCAAGTATAAATTGGCATAATGTTGATTCTCCATATATCATAACGATAAAGCAAAAAAACAGGTTTTTAACATCTTTGCAAATTTATTAAAAATACAAAACTTAAATGATTGCATTGCATAAGTATTCAAACCCTTATCTGGGACAGCTGAAATTTAGCTCAGGATCATTCATATCGCTTGTAGATGTTACTACACTTCGAGTGAAGTTAACCTGTGGCGAATTCAATTGAATGGGTATGATTTGGAAAGGCACCCACGTCTTAATAAAAGGTCTAACAGCTGATATAAGTTTAGCTAGGGTGCTATGTTTTTTCCCCATGTGGCAATCAGTGTTATTTTAGTATCATTCAGATATTATTATAGTTTTTATTAATGTTTTGAATCAGTTTTTGTTTTATTTGTTTTAATTTTAATTTTAATCAAAGCGTTAGTAATTTCATTGTGTCATTTTTAGTCTGTCTATATAGGTTTTATTAATTTTTATTTCAGTTTTAGTTTTAGTTATTTTAGTACATCAAGTTAAACTAGATTAAAATTAGTGCTGTCAAATGATTAATCGCATACAAAATAAAAGTTTTTGTTTACATAATATATATGTGTGTGTACTGTGTATATTTATCTATATATAAATTCACACACATACAGCATATATTTTGAAAATATTTACATGTATTTACATGTACTATATATATATTTATATTCATATAATTTATATCATATGTAAATATATTAACATAAGATATTTTTCTTAAATATATACATGCATGTGTGTGTATTTATATATACATAACAAATATACACAGTACACACACATATATTATGCAAAAAAAAAAAAAAAATAATTTTTATTTTGGATGCGATTAATCGTTTGACAGCACTAATTAAAATAAATAAAAAATGTTGCCTTGGCAACTACCGGAAATAAAAAGATGTTTTTATTACATTTTTAATTTTTAAAAAATGCTGTATTAAATACAACTCAGCACTGGGTAAAATATGGACAACCCCAGTGACGGGGTTCTTTTGACCCAGTGGTTGGGTTAAATGTTTCTGGGCAGTAACCCAAATGCTGGGTTTGTCCATATTTTACCCAATGCTGGGTTGTATTTAACACAGCATTTTTTAGAGTGTAGTAACACTTATTTTATTTCAAATAATGCGTTGTTATAAAGGCTTTAATTTTAGTTTCACATTTAGTTTTAGTTATCTCTAATAACTATAATAATCCTGTTAACTGTATTAATTCTGCGTCTGAACACCAGCAGCTCTTACCCTCAGGTTCTCCAGCAGCGGAGAGAACTTCCTGAGGCCGATCCAGTTGGCCGGATCCAGCGGGCCGCTGTAGAGCAGAGACCTGGCCATGTCTATGCGCTGAGCTTCTGTGTAGTTCTCAGGCTGCAGGAGAGAAGCACAGAGCCGTCAGAACGAGAGCGTCTGTGTGTGTGTGTGTGTGTGTGTGTGTGTGTGAGGCTCACCATACTGCAGCTCCTGGAGTACATGGATGGGTTGATGGAGGTCAGCTGGTACAGCATCTTACAGACGATGATGACGCAGGTCCAGACGGTGCAGACACTGGACGCCAGCGGTCTGAACTGACTGAAGGGCAGAGCGAAGGCCCAGCTCACCAGAAACACGTAGTTAAACAGAGACACCTGTCAGAGACACAGAACCAGCTGCTCAGACGGACTACCAGCTCCAACAATGCGGTCATCTAGGTTTTCACATTTTTGTAAATGTTTAGAGAGAAAAAAAGTGTAAAAAAAAAAAAAAAATATACAATTCATAAATTTAAAAAAATAAATAAAAAATAAGATAAAATTAAAAATGATTCAAAATAAATAAACATTAGATTCAAACAAACAAACAAAAATAAATAAAATATTAAATAATAACTAATAAATGAATAAAAAGTAAAAGTAAATGAAGATAAACAAGCAAGCAAACAAGCTTAACTGAAACAAAATATTTTCTAAATGATATTTTAGACACATTTATAATAATTTTTCACTGCATACATTGTTTTTTATATAAGAAACAATATAGATGCCATTTATATTTCAGTGGCAATTATTTTTTAGTATCATTGAGATACTAATATAGTTTTTTTTTTATATTTTGAATTATTTTAATATTATTTTAATATTTTCTGCTTTCATGTTAATTTTAGTAAATTGTTTTTGTAATTGTATTGTGTTTTGTCATTTTTAGTTGTTTTTTAAATAAATAAATAAATCAAGTTAAACTAAATGCAAGTGAGAAATGTCGCCTTGAAAACTAGCTGAAATAAAGTAAGTTTAAGATTTTTTTTAATATTATGTTTTATTTCAATTAACATTTATTTTATTTCAAGTAATGAAAATGTTTTGAATAGCCTTTGTTTTAGTTTTAAGTTAACTATAATAACCCTGGGATGGGGTTCCTTGCTTGAGGATGATTATTTGGGGGTCTGTGGCTTTAAAAGATTGAAAAACCCTGATCTAGACCATCTAGGTCATGTGAGCATACAGACCAGCTTAAACCATGTAAAACCAGCTGCTACTTTGCTGGATTGTCAAAAAGAGATCACATACACTTGTATGTTGGGCCACCTAAGCTGTGATTGTTCCTCACCTCTTTGACCGAGACCCAGATGATGTAGGACGAGACGATCTTGATGATGTGAAGCTCCAGCAGCCACCAGATGAAGAGCTGCAGCTTCTGCACGTACTCCAGGAACTTCAGGAACAGCACCGTCAGACGCTCCACCACCAGATGCCACTTACTCTTCAGCTCTTCACAGGAGATAAACACATGCGTCACTTACAAAAACAACAGAATGTTTTGAACGTTTTTTAAACTGACATCAAGTGTTCAGGAATGACTTCAGATAAAGATCCAAAACTATTTTTATTACTTTTGTTAACTGAAATTAACTAACCTAAACCTAATGAAAATGTTAGATGAAAAACTTAAATTAAGAATAAAAAAAAATATATATATATATTTGAAAATTAAAATCAAAACTGAAAATATAAAAATAAAAGCTAATTCAAAATATTAAGAAATAATATAATAGTATAGAAATTACACTAAAATAACTTAATAATGCAAACAAAAGAGATTCTATGTATGCACCTGTATTAATGATAAATTAAAATAAGTTAAAGTATGAACAAAAATAGAAATCCTGCCTTGGCAATTAATTGAAATAAAGTAAGTTTAAGTTGAAGTACTAAAATTACAAAATAATAACAACAACAATAATAATAATAAAGTTAAATAAGTAAACTAAAGCTGAATATAATGTAAAAATAAATGGCAAAAATGACAAAAAGCACAACAAAATTACTAAAACTTAAACTAAAATTAAATTAAAACTGAAAAAAAAAATAAAAGCCAATTCAAAATATTAACAAATATTATAATAGTATAGAAATAATACTAAAATAACTCCATAATATGGACAAAATAAGCTCTGCAACCTGAAAAATATGCACCTATATTGTTAACGAAATTAGAAATGTTGCCTTGGCAACCAATTGAAATAAAATAAAAAGTTTAAGTTAAATACTAAAATTACTATAAAAAATGTAAATTAAATAATAAAGCTGAATAGAATATAAAAACTTCACAAAAATGACTAAAATTACACAAATAAAATTCAAAAATGAAAACATAAAAATAAAAGCTAATTGTAAATATTAATAAATATTATAACAGTATTGAAATAGCATTAAAGTAACACTGGTCTATATTGTCTGACAGTAACACACAGGATCAGTGAGTCACATCTGTACATGTGCAGAAAACATCAGGATTTTGGGAATGCGAGCAGCTGATTCCAGGACAGTAAAATAATGACCCTGTGCAGAGCAACACTTACAGAGTCGTTTGTCAACATTACAACGCTGAAACAGCCAATAATGGGTAAAATATCTCAAATCTCAAAACAGTCATAAAACACAGACACCCACAGATGAATCACAGCGACATGTTCTGGACATGTTTATGAAATACATAAAGCACAAGCAGTGAAGTTAACCACAGTTTAGAAAAGCAAAGTTTGACTCGCAGCTGTTCTCTGGTGCATACAGATCGCTGAAAACACAGTGTGAAACTGAAGCTACACAACCTGTACTGTTAAAAATAAGACAGGCCAAACAATTTTAGGCCTATCTCAAATTCTCAAGGTTTTAGAAAAAGTGTTTTTTAAACAATGCCAGGCCCACTTGACTTCTAACTCTGCTGCTGAGGTTTTTCAATCAGGTTTTAAGCCTCATCATAGTACTGAGACGGTATTGCTGACAGGGCCGGCGCGTGCATATGGGCGAACTAGGCAGCCCCCTAGGGCAGCAAAAATAGCCTACTATACATGCAAAATACCCTCATGTACATCTTATAAATATCATCAAAACAAATAAAACTATCCGGACATGAATGACTTGCTGCTGATGACTTTTAAAGCCCGTCACGGGCTTCTGACAGGTGGGCTATGCTGTGTAGCGGTAACGTACTTTAGGCCTATGTGTGTGTGTGTGTGTGTGTAAGTGTGTGTGTGTGAGAGACAGAGAAAGCGGGGGAGACACAGGTGGACCAAGACAAGTGTAGGCTAGTGTCATCTATTAAATACGTAGCCTACATCCAAAACTCGTAATGCTACGAATAGCTGTGCACACCAGCGACGGGATCGGCTGTAGCCTTCAAGCGAGGCTTGGACAGGTGCCTCTTATTGAAAATTAACTACAGAGACTTGTGTTTTCCGCGACCTGAACAGCGTTTATGTTGGTTGAGCGGCTCACTAGGAATTTCCGATGGCCACTTGGCCTGTGCAGCTAGTAGCCTTTGATTATTTATTTATTTTTTTTACGTTGCTATGAAAAAAATATAATAATCAGAAAACATGCCCATGTCTAAATGTTTAAATCATATGGCAGATCTTTCTCTGTCTGTCACAGTGAAAGAAAATTCATCCAGTTTGGCTCTTTCTTGCGGGGTACCTCAGGGTTCGATTCTTGCACCAATATTATTTTCCCTTTATATGTTACTTTTAGGATTCTTTTTTTGTAAACATAATGTATCCTTCCACTGTTGTGCGGACGACACTCAGATTTACCTTCCAGTGAGACCGTCGAACATTAACATTATCGATAATTTATTGGCTTGTCTACAGGACATCAACGCCTAGATGGCTGCAAACTTTTTGAAATTAAATTATGATAAAACCGAGGTCATCAAGCCTTGGCCCTAGAAATCAGGAAGTAGCTCAATGCTTAAAATCTACCCCTCTGGTTTAATTACAACTAGTGTACAAAAAAAAAATTTAGGGTTTGTTCTGGACTCAGACTTAGAAAGAGATAAATAAATACATTCGGTCGTCAGGTCGAGTTTTTTTTTAGCCAAAACTAAAAAAATTTTTGTAAACTGCTGATTTTGAGAAAGCAATCATGGTGATGGTTTTCTCACGAATGGATTACTGTAATTCACTTTATTTTGGAATTGATAACAGAGCATTAGAGTGTCTTCAAAAAGTACAGAACGCTGCTGCCAGGATGCTCAAGTCAGCCAAGAAATTTGAGTCAGTTACACCACAATTGCTGAAATGGATGCCGGTTCGATACAGAATTAGCTATAAGATCTTGTTACTTGTTTTCAAGGCACTACATAATTTTGCCCCTTCCTATCTCTCGAGTGTGTTGGCATTTCACAATCCTTCTAGATCTCTGAGATCTGAAAATCAAAACCTTCTTTGTGTTGTAAGAACTGAATACAAACAAAAGGATGACTGAGCCTTTTCTTGTGTTGGACCCAAACTTTGGAATGATCTCCCTCGTTCTGTGAGGTCAGTAAAGACACTACCGAAATTTAAGGCCATGTTAAAAGCACATCTTTTAAAGACTTTTTGGGCGTCTTCATGATGGTGTATTTTTGATTGTATACCTTTGATATGACTTTGTGTGCTGCTCTCTGTATTTCTTTTTTTGTGTGATTTTATGTTGTTTATGCGTTTGTTGTTAGTGAGTGTGAAGCACTTTGGGCAACAGTGCTGGCATTAAATGTGCTATATAAATAAATATACAAACAAAAAAAAAAGTTTACTGACTCTCAAATCTCATGGCTTTTGTATGTAGAGAGAAACACTTGGAAATCAAATGCCTTACTTTGCTGTGTTTAAAATATTCAGTCTTCATTCAGTCCAGCATTGAAGACTTTAACAGTGTGACAGACAGCATATCGGCTGACTGTAAAAGTGTTTACACATTAAACAAGTCTAGACGTTTTTATTCTGGTCTGTTTGCTCTTCTGGCCTCGTCCGGCTCCATCGAGCCAGTAAAAGCCTCTTCCAGTTGTATCGCTCTAATATGAATTCAGATTTTTATAGTGTGTTTCATTCAAGCCAGGATATAAAATATAATTTGGTCTTGTAATTTAATTTAATATGCTTAAATGGCACTTCTAATTCAGACAATACCATCTGCAAGGATATGATCCATGTTTATTGCGTTACTCTTCAATGAACATGAATGGGTACAAAACGGGTGTTTATTTTCTTATTTTAAATGTACTGCAATCTTCCGTCTTACTTTACATCTTAGCAGAGATGAAATATGACACACTGCAATTCTGTTTGATGAAACCAAATATTTATGGTTTTGATCAATTAAAAACCTTTTTTTATTAATTTTTTTATTTAATGTTAATCAAAGTAAAAATATTATTTATTATATAGCCAATATATTTTCTTTAGACATAAGCCAAAATGCTCAATTTAGGTTAATATAACAATATTTGGCTTTTTACAAATTAATTTCACCATGCATTAAAGTTAAATTAGCAATAATATGAAAGTAGAATTTTCACTTAAGATAAAACTAAAAAGATTTTGTCACTAAATGTTTAATTTGCTCACTATAAACAAAGTCAACTTTGAAAGACCTTAATGTTTATTGCAATATATAAAAAATAAAATTAAAAAAATGCATCATATTTTTAGTTGTGAGCTAAAAGAAATTAATGAATAATACCCACAATCATTTCTGCAGTAAAGTTTTTAAACACCCTATACTAAGTAAATAGTATGTAAACAAAACATACTTTTTTTTTATTTAATTTTTTTATGGGGAGTATTATTTGCTTTTTGACAAACTGAACAAAACAGGTTTAAAGCATGATTTTTGATTAGACCAATATAAAAATGTACTTTAAATAAATGACACTTTTTTTCAGTGCATCCACATCAAATCGGACGGTCCAATCTACCTGACCCCTGCTCCGGCTCAGGATCCGCCGTCATCGAGCAGCTGAAGCTTTCAGACATGAAGTGTGGCTCAGAGATCCTCTCTTCCTCCCAATGTTTAACATCATCTTCCTCTTTCTCCAGGTCTACTCTCTCCTCAATCTCCTCCTCGTTTATGGAGTTGAACGAAGGTTTGACCATGGAAATATCCACCAGACTGCCATCCAGATGAACAAGCCTGACAATGAAGGAGAATCACACTCATGATGAGACAGTTCACTGATTCACATTCATTTTTACCCAATAACAAACAAAAATCTAAAGTATTAAACATAACCAGTGCTGATGTTAAAAATCAATATTTTAACATCCCTCTGGATTTTCACGTTTTCTGGTTTTACAGCATTGAATCACATGCTTCATTTGAATTTTTTGTTTTGTTTTTGTTTTGTTTTTTGATCAAAAGAAAAAAAAGACTAAAAACACATCTCTACAAACTGATCTATAATAATTAAGAAATGCAGTTATATTTGTTACAATTATTATAATATTTATATTACTTATATTATATTATATCATCACCATTAACAACATCAATAATAATAATAATAATAATACTTTTAACTTAAAAAGAAAAAAAAAACTTTAAAAAAATGTAGAAATGATGCTTCGGCAACTAACTGAAATTAAATTATTTTAAGTTAAAGTACTTGCATTTCTCAAATTTAAAGTAAAAAAAAAAAAAAACTAAATAAAACAGGACAAAAATATAAAGAAAAAAATATAAAAAAAATATGAAAACTGACAAAAAAACCTAACAAAATTACTAAAACTAAAATTATCTAAAACTAAAAGATGAAAAACTAATAGCAGAGAAATAATACTAAAATAACTAAAATAAGCTCCACAATCTGAAAAAGATGCACCTGCATCATTAAAGATATGTTAAAAATAAAATGAGCTCATTTAATAATGCAAACAAAAAGAATCTATGCAACCTAAAAAGATGTGCTTGTATTATGCACCTTGTTTATAATGCACCATATTAATAACAACTATTAATAACTAATAACTATTATTATTGTTGTTGTTGTTTTTATTATTATGATGGAAGAATGGGCTCAAAACTGAGCATTTTAGCCATCAGATGACATGCACATTAATCATAAACACACAATGCCCGCTGTGAAGTATTGTGGATTGTAGAATTATTTCCTCCAAAGAAAATCCTGTCGGAAAACCTGATGGAGTCAGAAACTTGGGAGAAGATGTGTGTTTCAGAAATGACCCCCAGCTTCACAGGAATGCCTTTAAAACAACACTGTTCGGAGTCCAGATCTCAGTCCAGTTTATGGCTAGACTTGAAAAAGCCTACGTACAACCAGTTGGGAAAACGACTGCAGCGGCCAGACATGCAGCTCTCATTTTGTGCTTTCAGTGACCACTGTACCTGGAGATAGTGCTCTTCTGTTTGTCGGCCACAGATTTGATGTCGGTGAGCTCGAGGAAGCGCTCGTGGAAATAGTGCAGATGCAGGATGCAGACCAGCAGGAACGAGGTGGGAATGAAGATCCGCGTGAACAGAGCTGGAACCGAGAACTTCTCCAGACCGAGATCTTCCAGCCTGCACAGAAGAGGAGCTCACCTATCACACCGCAACACCTGTGATGATAAGCTGTGCAAATATCAGAAGACGTCTTAAGATCATACTTCTCTCTGCTCATGCCTGTCATGTTGGACCACACGTTAATGGAGGACTCAAACTGGAAGGTGTAGACCAGAATGAGCACCAGCATGGTGTAAACCACCACTGACATCCAGAAATACTTCAGCATCCAGCGCCACCTCTCATAGTGCAACTGAAACAGAGCCGGACGACACACTGACTGACTGAACAAACACAACAGCAGATGAATCGGTGAAAAACTACAGAAGCCCATTGCACCACAGAATAAGAAATAAAAAAGGTCTTATCTCACAATTCAGGCTTTTTTTTTTTTGCAATGCAAATTTTGCAAGTTCATATCTCACAATTATGACTTTCTTCTCATAATTGTCTTCTCAGTTAATATCTCTCAATTCAGCATTTATATTTTGCAATTATGTTTTTTTTTCTTTAGAACAGCAACCTTTTTTTATCCTGTGGCAGAAACAATCTTCATAAAAATAAATAAATAAATAAAATAAATTGATAATAATAAACAAACAAAAACAAAAAGGACATATACAGTAAACAAACAAATGACAGATAAAACAAAACAAACAAAAATGGATGATAAACAAATGACAAACAACCACAAAAAAGATGACATACAAACAATAAACAAACAAACAGATGATAAACAAACCAACTGACTGTATACAGACCACACAGACAAACAAACTCCGCATTAATTATTGTCTAATGTGTTTATAACGTGTAAAAGTTGAAGCGATATCAAAAGGCTGTCATCAGAGCTACAGAGCACAACACAAACCTGATAAAGTGCCACGCAGAAGAGAAACATCATCATGTAAATGATCTTGTACATGACGATGCGTCCCTCAAAGCTAACGAAGAAGAACATTCCTCCACAGATGTAGATCCAGTATTTGTTGAGCATAGCCATGACTGTACGGCCCAACACGTCCATCATCTCTCTGTGCCCACCGGCCTCGTCCTCCAGACCCTCTGTAACACACACACACACACACACACACACACACACACACACACGCACGCACACACACACACACACACGCACACACACACACACACACACACACACACGCACGCACGCACACACACACACACACACACACACGCACACACACACACACACACACACACACACGCACACACACACACACACACACACACACACACACGCACACACACACACACCACACACACACACACACACACGTATGCACAATATAGGGCTGTCAAAACATTTAAATATTTTGTGTATATTATCTTGTGCTACAGCCAAGTTTCCAGGTGGAAAAGGTTTAGCGCATCAAAAATGTTTACCAACATAGCTGATAGAAATGCTATTTATCAATAAAAACACTTTTTTGTTTTTATTTTTTGGTTTTGTTTAACTTTACTAGCTCTAAAAAAAAAAAAAAACCCTTTAAGATGCACTAAAAGATTCAAGAGTTTTTACAGAACTTAAATACACAAATAAAATGTTTAGTTTACAACAGCATCTGTCTCTGAACACAAACCAGCAGTGATCGATTTGATGTTATTGTTATTTTCAAAGCTTCTTAGAACAAAAATCTGAAAATTGAATTATATATGAAAAATTATATATCATTTTTTAGATATAATAAATTATATTTCCTAATATTAAATTGTTTGTGAAAGCAGTAAGCAGTAAGTTGGCCAAATTTAATTCATTACTCTCTATTTGAAGATATCTGGGATGCGAAAGATAAAATGGAAAAGTTTTATGGAAATGCTCAATATTTCTTTTGCAATACACCAAAAGCTATGTGACAGTGCACAGTATTTCATCTGTGAAATGCCAATTGGGTGGAAATAGCACTTTACGCACTTTAACTTCTTAAAAGGGAAAAATTGAATGGAAACTTGGCTTCTGGTAAGTTTTCAATGTTGGACTGACAGTGTCTCTCTCTCACCGATTGTGTGTCCCTCCACTTTGACATCAGACAGCTGCGTTTCATCCGTCTGTTTCGCTCTCCTCTCAGTCAAAAACTGCCTCACCAGCAGCCAGAAACTGAGGAGGCACAAAGTCTGCACAAACACAAACAAACACACTGTAATATTATTACAGTCAAACAAAATTACGCAGAGTCAGTGATTCATTCACAAGAGGATATGTGTGTGTTCAGTGCCTAAAACTCCCTTGATCAGGATAAAATCACTGTACCGCACAGGGGCGCGTTTCCCAAAACCATCGTTAGCTAACTATAGCCGTTAGTTCCTTTGAAATCTATTGGTAACGACGTAGTTGCTTTTGGGAAATGCACCCCAGAACGGAGCAGTAGTTCAGTGATTTGAGCAGCAAATACATATCTTAAAATACACCAATGTTCAATAACTAATCAACCGTACAATTACCAATAATCACAATAAACAACTCTTCAAACAAGTATTACACCATGTCCTAATCAATCACAGCCAATCAGAACACAGTGTGGCTCAACCAATCAGATCATTAAACTGGAAACATATTTTTTATAAGTTTATTTAAAACACATAAACACATAGACACAAGGGCTGGGTGATGTGGCCAAAAATTTTACCTTTTTTTTTTTTTTTTTCTACATTCTGTGTTTCCCATTTCATTTTTTCTGGATTCTGTGTTTTATGATTTAATACAATTTTATCATCAAAAATGAAATGAATTAATACAACTTAAAAATTAAATAAATATTTTAAAATGTAATTTAATGAAAATATAACAATTAATTTACAACAAAACATTGCATTTTTATTAATTAATTAATATATTTTTCTGTTAAATAAGATTCTGCACGACAGAACTGTATAAATTAAAACATGGATGAACAAATATCTTGGTTGTATGATATTCTTTAAAATATTATTATTATTATTTTTTTTTTACAATTATATTTGTCATAATTTCTTCAAGTTAAACCAGACTTTTATTTTGACGGGTTGAGACGGTTTTACTTTCCGTTTCGGTGAGTATTTGGCGGTATTTCTTTATTTTGTTGTGTGATTAATCCACATCGACTAAAAACGTCCAGAGCTTATCATTGTTATCAACATACATTTTATCACAATATGATATCATTTCTCACACCAGCTCTAGTAGACGCGTATAAATACAGCACGTAATGCGGTCTTACTTTAGATCCCAGTTCCCGGAAAGGCACATCTTTCTTCAGGAAGAGTCCAGGAACGGGCTGCAGCGACTCGAAGCTCCAGATGTACTGCAGGATGATGAGCAAGTTCCCATAAAACACCATGAACGGAGAGGTGATCATTGAGTATTTCCTCCGGTCCCTCACCATCCACAGAATACAGGACCAGATGAGGAAGACGAAGGTCAGCCAGCTCACGTACGTGATGCTCCAAGCCTGGACGGATGGTCAGGAGGAAAAAATAATAATGAATGAACACAAGACCTCAAATAATGTCTTTAAATGAACGTCATGTGCACAAACTCACCATCATGGCGATGAGAGCGCAGATGTAGCTCTGCTTCATGATGAACCTGAAGGCCTTGACCGCCGCGTTCACACGAACGACACCGAACGGCTGCGGAACCTCAGGAAGCTCAACATACACCGAGTCAATCTTGTAAACACCGCAGTCCACTTTCTCTGAAAAAGAAGCGTGTATTTTAAGCAAACGGCAGGGTCGGATTCTGTGAATCATCTAATATCTTTGCCCTCGAACATGAATGGAGGCTTTACATGATGTGTATATCTGGAAAACTCAGACTGCATTTCCAAGAACTGAAAAAACAAACTTCCTGAAATGTATGGGAAGTATTTAGGGAATTGGGAAGTTTATGGGAATAGCGTGAGACTATGTACTTGGTGGAAAAACATCCTATTTCACTACATATTAATTTGCACTTAAATCTAAATTTAATAGTATTTTTGTCTTAATTTCAATTAATGGTTTCACTTTATTTTGATGGTCCCTTTAACACATTCTATTGACTATAAGTAATGTTGCACCTATATTTCTCCTGACTCTCATTAGAGTGGTAGTAGTGTATTAGTTGACTGGTAGGGTTAGGGTTAGATTAAGTTGACACGTTCTTGCAAAGTTATAGTTATAGTCAGTAGAATATCTGTTGGGAGACCAACACAGTAAGGAGTGAGTAGATATGAAGCAGACAGTCTACTAATACTCTTATGAGAGTTTGTTGACATGTAGTTGCGACATTGCTTAGTGTCAACAGAATGTTCAAAAGGGACCATCAAAATAAAGTGTTACCCAATTAATATATCTAAACGTTCTTAAACCAGATAGATTTACTCCGGAAGCAAAACCGTGCAACAGTATAATATTTAATAATTCGTAACATAGTAATTAGAAATACAGCAAAATAATATATTAATCCATACATATATAATTCTCACTTCACATTATATATATGAATATAAATATATACAGTCAAACCAAAAATTATTTAGACACCTTCAACATTTCTCACATTATAAACATTATTACACATACGCAACACATATAAAATAGATAATTATAATAAATAGAGAAAATCTATATATTTAGGAATTTTAGGAATAGAGCAATAGAATATATTAATCAATAAATATACCAATATAAAAATGTTCTCTCTCTCTATATATATATACACATATATATGTATACATATTACTGTTTTTATTCTTTTATTATCTGTGTTTTGTCTTGTTGCTGTCATTCTGTTGCACTTTGGAGCTTCTGTGTGTAAACATACCTGGCAATAAAGCTCATTCTGATTATAATTCTTATTTGTGTGTGTGTGTGTGTGTGTCTGTACTGGTTTTTGTGGTTTACGGGGACAAAATTTGTATAATAACATGGGTATGACAGAGGTATTACAATTTGAAGGTGGTTTATGAGGACAATGCCTATGTCCCCATAAATCAAAAGGCTTAAAAAACATACTAAATGGTGTTTTTTTGTTTTTAATCTAAAAATGCAGACAGTCTCCTGTAAGGGGTAGGTTTAGGTGTAGGGCAATAGCACATACAGTAAGTACACTATAAAAACCATTACGCCTATGGAGAGTCCCCGTAAACCACTAAAACAAACATGTGTGTGTGTGTGTGTGTACCATGGTATTAATATGGTATATATATATATATATATAAGGCAACATTACTTATTGACAAACTGAGTTTTTTCAAGTTTATGAATCTTACTCTGAATGTCATAAAGGAAAATTATTTTGCTTTAAATAAGACACCATTCGGCTGAACTTTCAGCCACTCGTTTGGACTCGGAGCGCTGGTTTAGTGACTGACTTACGCGGATCAGACTCGGGTCTGTAATGAGGGGTTGAGTAGAGCTTCGGCCCGTTCTCATGCGGGACAGACGTGAAGTCCAGCGAGGCTCCGTTTGATGTCACCATCAATACCTGGGACAGAGTAAAGTCACAGTATTTACCGACAGGCTCATGTATTCATCCACGATGCTTATTAATGAACGTCGATCTGCAACACAGACCTCAGGTGTGCTGTAGCCGTCCTGTGTGGTGAGCAGCTGAAAATACACAAGGAACGACTATTTATCTACAAATCACATCTTGAAATAAGTCACAGAGTGGCAAGTGCATGTTTGTTACACAAACAATCATTTTTAACGCTTAAACGGAAGAAAATTGTAATATTCAAAGTGATACTAAAGGGCCGTAACCACCATAGACACTGAGGGGGAATTTTTTTCTCCCTTTTCTCCAATTGCAAATCACACCAGAAAAGCATTTATTTTTTAATAAAAATGAAGGAAATAATCAAAAAGTTGTAAATAAAGTATCGGGTAGGTGTAGGGAGGGCTTTTGTCCCAATCCATTTAATAATTTGAAATAAAATAAAAAAAATTACACTCAATAAGTTATTGCATACTGTTTTATAATGTATTAAAATGCTGAGGTGCAGATAATTGCCACTATTTGCGATAAGTAATTAGCAGAATATCCTGCTATTTTAACATAGAATAAATAGAATCTAAAGCTATTTTGCACTGTGTAAATAGCATATCACTAAAAAATAATGCTATTTTCACTTAATGTAAATTGCCTCTATCGCAACCCCAATTTTATATATATATATATATATATATATATATATACAAAATTGGTCCCCCCCCCAATGTTCAAGACATGGTTACGGCCTTGGATAGTGACACACAGAAAAAAAAATTCCAGGCCAAAATCAATGCAGCGAAAATTCATGATGCACTTGGTGTAAAAACAGAAACTGATTCACAATTAAAAAAATAATGAATAAATAAAATAATATATATATATGTGTGTATGTATATATGTATATTTACATTTACATTTAGTCATTTAGCAGACACTTTTATCCAAAGCGACTTACAAATGAGGACAATAGAAGCAATCAAATATATATGTATATATGTACTAGTATTAATACTATCGAAATTTTCATTTTCATTTCACTAAAAACTGATCCCAAAATAAACACCAAAAATAAATTGTATTTAATCTTGAATTAATGAATCAAATGCATTTAATGATCAACAAGTTGTACAAACAGTTAAATTGCACATAAGGCAGTTTTTCAAACTTTTTAATAACAGAATTATGTTTCTACTCCAATCAGTTGTTGAAATATAAACATCCAAACTGCCTGTAATACCTTGTTTCCATGACATATGTATTCAAAAAGACATTAAATAATAAAAAAATAAAAAAATCATGAATATGTAATATAGTGCATATATTATCAAGTTATTTTTCTAGCTGACTAATGAGTTTATGAATGTTGAATGGCTTTCCTGAGTTGCTTGTGATGTTTACAAAATGTTTTATTAGAACTAAAAATTGAATATTTTTGGTTCCTGAACTGTTGGTGCATCACTAAAGAGTGTAAAGGAGATATGGAAACGTTCGAGTGTCTGATGAAGAGAGTCGGACTCCTACATGTCTCTCATCTGTGCGATAATGAGCCATTCGCCACAGCTGCCTCTTCTTCTCCGCTGTGTAGACGGCCATAGTGCTTCCAGCAGATTCTGGTTCCTCTCGTTCCTCAGTCTCTCCCTCGTTCTCTTTGACCTGCCGATGACCCACAATCACAAATACATCACATTATCCTCACCTCCTAGAGTTTAATACGCCATAATCTGACTATTACACTCTTATAAATAAAGGTGCTTCACGATGCCACAGAAGAACTTTTTTGTCTAAATGGTTCCATAAAGAACCTTAACATCTTCAGGTTATAAAAAGGTAAGAAAGAGATGGTTGTTTGACCGAATGGTTCTTTGTGGAACCAAAAATGGTTCTTCTATGGCATCGCTTGAGGAACCTTTTAAGCACCTTTATTTTTAAGAGCGTAGCTCAGTTAAAACAAACAAACCAAATATCTTAAACCCTCATGCTGTGATCTGGAGATGATTTTCTTTTTCCTGAAAATGCTATTTAATATCATCGCATTGGACTAACACCTAATCACAGAGGCTCACAGAGTATCACAGCTTCACAAAATTGTTTTATATGTTCTGTGTTCAAATCTTATTGTACTTTCGTAATCAGATGAATAGGAAGGCTGTAGTCTGACCATGTCTTCTGACTCCTGCAGCCAGAGGCGGATGAGCGTGGCCAGGGTGTAATACAGCACCAGGAGCATGATGGGATTGACAAAGTGGTGCCACTCCAGGTCAGGGTTGACTCTGAACATCCAGGTGTGAGAGCAGTCCGTCTGAACCGCTGGAGAGATGCCGAACAGACTGAGGAGAAGATGAGAAAAATATCATTCATTCATGAAAACTAGAGTTCCAACATGTTACAGTGAAGGTATCTGATATTAATACCGTGGTATGTGAGTCATGACTATCATATACACTGATGTTCAAAAGTTTTTAATGTTTTTTATAGAAGTCTCTTCTGCTCACCAAGGCTTCGTTTATTTGATCAAAAATTGTGAAATGTTATTACAATTTAAAATAGCTGTTTTCTATTTTAATATGCTTTTAAAATATAATTTATTTCTGTGATGCAAAGCTGAATTTTCAGCATCATTACTCCAGCCTTCAGCGTCACATGATCTTCAGATGAATAAAAAGCAAATAAAAGAACCAGCATTTATTTAAAATATTTTGTAACAATATACACTACCGTTCAGAGTCAGTAATTTTTCTTCTTTCTTTTTTACTTTTATTTAGCAAGGATGTGTTAAACTAATCAAAGAAAAGTGATAGCAAAGACTTGTATTGTTAGAAAACCTTTCTATTTTGAATAAATACTGTTCTTAACTTTTTATTGATCCTGAAAAAAGTATAAAAATACTAAGCAGTTCAACACTGATAATAAATCAGAATGATTTCTGAAGGATCATGTGACACTGAAGACTGGAGAAATGGCTGATGAAAATTCAGCAATAAATTGTATTTTAAGTTTTTTTTAAATTGTAATAATATTTCACATTATTATTCTGTATTTTAGAGCAAATAAATGCAGCCTTGGTGAGCAGAAGAGACTATAATGATGTAAAAATCATGAAAAATATAAAACTGGAATGATGTGGGATGGAAAAATAAGTTTATCACCAAATCAATAAGACCAAGAGAAACAACTGTAAGAGAAGAGCTGTTCATTCTCTTCAGATTTCCTGAGGCTATATGCTTGTGTTTATTTCCCCGTTTTTTATTTCTCTCTTTCAGTGGAACCAAAATTGGACGCCTAAGGAAAAAAACTAAACAAAACAACAGCCTATGCCTTTTTACCGGGGTATAAAAGTTAAAAAAGGTATAAAACGGGATGAGTAAAGAGAAAACAGAAGCTCAGCCCGAGACAGCCACACTTTCAACAGCTCTTCACTTAAAAAATAATGTGAAGCGTCATGTGTCCGTCCAGAACAAACACGTGGCTTTTGCTGCGATGCAATGCACTTCACATTTAGCTGATGAAATCTATAAAATGATAACTTAATACCCTGAAAGTGTATTAGGTGACAAACACGTGCTCCTTGATTTTTATAGTTTCGGTGCTGTTGGTTTGACAGATGTTCGTTTTGCTGCTGCTTCAAGGCATTGAGAAAATATGAAGTCAGAATATTTGGCCTTTCGCGATTCATCCAAACCCAAAGCGTGACGTCCAAGTCCTAATACCACGGCTGAAAATAACGAGTCGAAGTGCAAAAATGTTGCTGGATAGAGTTACTATTTATAATGCGGCCAATTCATAATAAACACACTGTTAAGTAGAAAAAGGCGCCATGAGGACATCAGACCATAAAGACAAATCAGAAAGCTCTTTAATCTCAACCTTTACTGAAGTCTCCTGCTTCTGCGTCTGAGAAACACATCTCAGAAATCTCGCGTGCATCTCCTCAACAGATCTCAGCTACATCTTAAATCTCACGTATCGAGAGAGATTCAGAGACAAACATTCATGTTATACTCTTACTGTATGCCAATAACTGCCTCATTTACACGCCAAAGAAATAGTATGAAATGTTGGTACACTACTGTTCAAAAATACAGTAAAAATTGTGAAATGTTTTTGTAATTTCAAATAGCTGTGTTTTATGCGAATATCTATCAAAATGTAATTTATTTCTGTGTATTTTCAGCATCATTACTGCAGTCTTCAGTGTCACATGATCTTCAGAAATCACTCTAATATGCTGATTTGCTGAAAGAGAAACATTTCTGATTATTATCAATGTTGAAAACAGTTGTGCTGCACAATATTTTTTGGATATATTTTATTTTTCAGAATTAACAGATGAATGGAAAGTTCAAAAGAGCAGCGTGCATTTGAAGTAGAATCTTTTGGAACATTATAAATATTTTTACTGACGCTTTTTATCAACTTAATGCATCCTTGATTAAAACTTAAACTTAAACTTTTGAGCACTAGTGTGCTTAAATATGACACATGCATTGAATATTTCCAGTTATAAACAAGCAGCGTCTGAGCTAAACCCGACAGACAAACCAACAGAGAAGCATTTGCTTTTAATCTCGGGGTTTGCTAAATTAGCATTTTTTTTCAACCCAAAATAGACTCTTCGCTGGCATTCCCTCGTATTTAGAGCTCAGCTAGTGTGTAATCAAAAGCGCGTCTTCACCACGAAGCTGCTTGTGATTGTGCTGTTTATGTGATTGTCAGAGAGAGGCTCTTTGTTCTCGTCTCAGAGGCTTCGCCTAATGCTTTCCTAATAGCGTGTTTCTCAGGTTTTGTTTGAGGAAGAAACCTCTAAATCCTGTAAAAACCACTTCATTCTATGTGTCTGGATGAAGGGTTTAAGTAAAGCACATTTCTACGCTGGTTTTGTTGCTTTTTCTGCACGTTCGCCTCTTTTATTCTTCTCCCACACATTGTATTTCTGAAGGTAACGGGATTTTGCGTTTGGCTTGGCCCTCGCTGTGTTTTCTGAGCTCGGATTCAGACGTGTGTGTAGTATCGTGTCTTTTATAGAGGCTTTGAATGCGTATGAGGTTTCAGGATGTGGACTCGACCCAAACGAGCGGAGTAACAATTTTAAAACTGGCTTCTTTCAGAGGTCAGAATGATTGTTTATTTGTAGTGTTTGGTTATGGTTTTGCCGTTTTGAAGTCTCTTTGAGCAGCTACTAATCTACTGTAATAGAGAAAACCCAAACAACCAGCCGACGCAGGACAGAGGCTTTCAGAGCCTGCAAGACTTCAAGCTGTTTTCTGCTGTTCGAAGTCATGCTTTTGGGGCGACATTTGTGTTATAATAATAATAATAATAATACACATTCATTTGTTTCTTTTTATTTCATAGTGTTAAAACCTATGGCTGTGATTTTGCACTTTTTGCTAAATTTTAACAATGCATTTTTTTATTTCATTATATGTAGTAATAATAATAAAAACAACAACAACAATAATAAGAAACATTTATTTGTTTATTTTTAGTTCACAGTGATTAAAAACTAGGGCTGTCAATAAAATAAAACTGCATCTACGTTACGCAAAGGCTCTTCTGAGTCACCTTCGATTGTTTTTTCTCCTTCTCTCCCTGAAAGCAGCTGTGTAATGTAAGCGTTCTGTCCTAATGAGAAGCACCTGGACTCTCAAGGCCACCAAAACCAGTCTCAGTGGATTCGCTTTTCATCTTTAAGCATCGAGCTTTAAGGATCTGCCCGTGGGAATATTGATTAATGAAATTGACGGTCATTACAGTCCATCACAGCACAAACACTCGTTCAGATGATGACGAGTCCATGAGTCATTACTAATGTTTATGACAGTGAGGAAGTCTATTTAACTCTAAATACAATCAGTCAAGGATATATTAGTTTATTGAAATTGATCTACCACACTATATTACACAAGATGGAAGTAACCAAACATTTAATACTTGCCTCACTTACTATAAAAATGCTAAATGACTATCACGAGACCTGAAACATTTTGTGTTTTTGACATATTAAGCATGCAAATCAATGTGCATGTGTTTAAAATATTATTTGCAAATAGTTCAAAATTATTACTTACCAATTATATATATATATAGTATGTATAGCACATGAAATTTACTTAAGAAGAAAAATAGTGTAGGTCAACTTTTTAAAGATGTCCGTGATATTCTTAAATAAAATATCTTAAAAAAAAAAAAAAAATCTTTTCAGAAGAAATTAATTCAATAAAAAATATTGTATTATTCTATTATCATTGAGGTACTATTAGAGGTTTCATTAATATTCTGAATGAATCCGGAATTTTGATATTTTCTGTTTTCATTTTCATTTTAGTTACATTTTTTTGTAAATTTCTTGTTTTTTTATCATTTTTATTAAATGTTTTTAATGTCTATATAGTTTTTATTATTTTTTATTACAATTTTTGTTTAGTTATTATAGTAATACATTCGTTTTAAGTTAAACAAAATGAAAACGATAAATGCAAAAGTAAAAAAAAAAAGTTTAAAAGTTTCTTTTAAATATTTTATTTCAATTTAAGTTTCTATGGTTTTAGTTATAGTTACTTTATAATAACCCTGGTTCAAATTGGCTAAATATCAGATTGTTTTTAACAAAAACCAATGATCACAAGTGCAGTTGTTTTGCAGAAACTCTCGGATGTTTTATTAAGTATTAAAGTCAGTCATACTGAATTCTCCCAACCAGATATTCATTACATTATCGCCACAAAAGGAAAGTCATGCATGTTTGAAACAACATGAATATGAGCAAATGAAATGCATGATCCTGTTAACACAAAATCAGATCTGAGAGGTTTGATGAAATCAGATCTGAAAACTTACAGCTTAATAAACAGCTTACATCCCACAAACCTAAAGACTTATACAAATAAAAGATCATTAGTGTAGCGTTTGGGCTGCACTTTACTCAGTCGCGAGGTCTTTCCTGGAGCGAAACGCTGGGCAGATGCCACAGAAAACACACAGGACTAAATCAAGATCTTTGAAAGCAAACTGAATATTGACTCTTTAAATCAAACCTCTCCAAACAGAGCCTGACAGTGTCGGCTTGTAGCTCGTTTTTGGTTTGAGATGCAAACCGAAAGCTTAAATAGAGCACCGCTGCCAAACTCAAATGATTTACACGATGAGCTGAACAGACTGCAGAGGCTGTTAATGGTTCATTTCTAGCTAGTTTGTATCAAACAGACGTGAGCTCCTCACAAAAGAGTTTCATCCTCTCTTGATACACACAAATAACTCTTCATCCAGACCACAGCAGCCCTAAAATACTCGAAACATCAATTAATATCATCCTTCCTCTAGATCAGGGTTTTCAAACTTTTCGATGCAAATGATCCTTAAATATGATGATCTCCTGCTAAATAAATAAATAAGGCATGTATTGTATATATATATATATATATATATATATATATATATATATATATATATATATATATTTCTTTGCATTTATAGCATGTGAGAAAAACTTCAACACTGTAAAAAGTGATAAGTTGACTTAACTTAAAAAATTTAGGAAACCTGTTGCCTTAAAATTTTTAAGTAAATAATAACTAAAAAATAAGTTAATTGAATTGTCAAGTTCACTTAACTTTAAAAAAAAATTATATATATATATATATATATATATATATATATATATATATATATATATATATATATATATATATATATATATATTCACAATAATAATTATACAATTGTTAACAGTTTTTATTTAATCATATCTAATAATAATAATAATAATAATAATACTACATTTGAATATACATTTATTTGTTTCCATTTATTTCATAGTGTTAAAAACTATGGCTGTCAATACAATAAAACTAGATTAATCTCCTAATAATAATAATAATAATAATAATGTTGTTGTGCTTTTACATTTTATTACTATGTTTTAGGACTATGTATTTTTTCATCATAGGCAATAATATTAATAATAATTATTTGTTTGTGTGTTTGTTTGTTTGTATTTGTTTATATTTTGTATTAAAACATTTTTTTTTTTTTAAATATTTAAAATGTTACTTTTTATTTAAAAACTATGACTTAAAATAATTATGGTTAAAATAATTATGATTAATCTCATTATTTAGTTTATAAATTTAAAAAAAGTAAACATATAGGACATGCTGTATCCGTACAGTCTGCAGGATTTTATATAATCCCATAGTTTGAAAGGCCCTGCTCTTGAAGACAGTCTGTGTACATTTCAATTATCCATTTATGTTCAGCCTTTAATCATGAACTAGCTTGACAAGATAAGCACACATGATCTCAACTCATGCTGGCTCTCTCGAGTCGACACCGGACGCCAGTCGCTGTAATTCCTCATAACAAAACAGGGCAGTTTGCTAAATCAGCGTGATTGAGTCCATCGGCCACCAGACACCCGCGCTCACATGCAGGATTCCCGCTCGGCGGATCGTTCTAATTGAATTGCGTAATCTCATTGGTCACAGTAAGCGGATCCGGCTGCATCGGTTCAAGATTACGGTCGGGATGTAAACCTTTTATGTGCAAAATGAGCAAAAGCATCAATCGAGGCATTCACCTGCCCGGCACGAAGCCCTACATACTCCAGCGAATCCGAACAAGTTAAGCACTGCTGCTCGGTCAAACGGCCTCGACGGGACGCGTCTACAGAACTGATCCTGAATACATTTAGGGCTTGAAACGCACCAGCGTTCGGCTTCATATCCCATTAATTCCAGCTCTTTGACAGGTAACAGGCTGTCGTCTCACCTGGCATAAGTGTTTCCGGGCGGAACAGCCTCCTGGAAGAACTGGAACTGGTAGAGGTAGAGCATGATGAGGTGTCCTGCGCTGAAGATGGCCATCAGGACACACAGACAGCTGAAGAGAAGCGGATCGAACGTGCGGCAGAAAGACCACCAGGTGCACAGGCCCAGGAAGGTGAAGAAATACACAGTGGAGGTCAGAGAAGGCAACATCATACCTGGAACAAGGACACATTGAGAGAAGGCTGAGAAAAGTCATTTCCAGAGCCAACATTAAAGGTGCAATGGAAAACAACCACTGTTCATTTTCAATATCGAAGCAATATATGAAGCAAGTCCAATTTGGAAATATTTCTCGATTATGTGGATTCCTATTGAAATGACTATATTTTTTGCCCTTAAAGGAATAGTTTTCCCAAAAATGAAAATTTGCAGAAAATGTCTTTCTTTATCGGAACGTTTTTTTGAGAAATTTTACTAGTTCAGCAATGGATGCTCTGCAGTGAATGGGTGCCGTCAGAATGAGAGTCCAAACAGCTGATAAAAACATCCACAGCACTCCAGTCCATCAGTTAACATCTGGAGGAGACTAAATACATCATTAAGGTGTTTTTAACTAAAATATGAGTCCATAATCCATAATAAAGCTTGCGTCTCCCGTTGTCTCTCACGTCAAAATCCAGCCACATGTGTGTTTAGAGTTGTTTTGTCTTGTAAACGCTGCTTGATCTGCAGATTTCTCTCCTGATTCAGACCAGAACAATTTTTCACTTTTTTTTTTCTCTCAAGCACGCAGCTTTTGTCTTCTCCAGATGTTAACTGATGGACTGGAGTGGTGTGGATTATTGTGATGTTTTTATCAGACTCTCATTCTGACGGCACCCATTCACTGCAGAGCATCCATTGCTGAGACACTGATGCAGAGACACATTTCTACAAACCTGATGAAGAAACACACTTTTTAAACTTTTGGCTGAACTATTCCTTTAACTGTCCATAATGTTTTATTTCTTTTTGCTGGATCTTCGGGATAAACAACACACTTGAGCTTGTATTCATCTTCAGTTTATAAATGAATGCTGCTTATTGATCCTATGTCGTGAGTGATGTCTGTCTCAACACTACCTACCTGTGAGGCCCAATAATATGGTTACAACTACTTTTCCTGCAGTGGTAATCAGATTTCCAACGATTTCTTTGAGTTTGGACGCCACGTCTGCTATTTGCCGCAGGATCTTCATTTTGGTACTTTCTTCGACGTCGGCCTCCTCAAGTTCTCCATCCTCTACATCCACTTCCTCCTCCTCAGGAAGTTCACAGTCTTCATCGCACAGCTCGAAGTCTTCGAACAGCAGCTCATCCTCAAGCTCCAGTTTCTCGCTTTTCTTGTCTTCTTCCTCATCCTCCTTTTCCTGTAAACATGATGACGGATGTTTACTATGAATCATAAAAGAGTTACAGGAAGTGCAAGTTTCATTTTCTTTATAACTTCCAATCCAATGGTTATGAGTAGACAGTTAGATGTTTAAATCTGGTTGCATAATATACATAATCCGATAAATGCTGTTCTTTTGAACTTTCTATTCATCTGTGAATCCTGAAAAATAAAATGCATCACAGTTTACAAAAAAATATTGTGCAGCACGACTGTTTTCAACATTGATAATAATCAGAAATGTTTCTTGAGCAGCAAATCAGTATATTATTATGATTTCTGAAGATCATGTGACGCTGAAGACTGCAGTAATGATGCTGAAAATACAGCTGCGCATCACAGAAATAAATTACAGTTTAACACACATTCACAAACAGCTTTTTTAAATTGTAATAATATTTCACAATATTACTGTTTTGCTGTATTTTTGATCAAATAAATGCAGCCTTGCTGAACCCAAACTGTTGATTGGTCCTATAAATTCACAGAACATTTGGCTTTTATGAAATGCTTTGATTGGTCAGAAATGTCCAAATGCCACATTATTATAAGATATTGTTGCATCAGTTTGTGTTATGAATAAGGTAGGGTATCGTTTGAATTATATCGAAAAAATAAATAAATAAATAAATCAAACATTTAGATGTCATCAAACATATTTATTCTGTCTTTTTACAAAGCGTTCTGTTGCAGCTGAAAAGGAACTTTTGCCTACATTGTAAACATTAAATTGTTAAAGACAAGTAAATAGTCAGTAATAAAATAGGAACAAACAAATCAGTCCTTCTTTCTTTTTGAAAAAACAAAAACATTCATGGTAACACTTTATTTTAGGGTCTCTTAACTAGATGCTTATTAGCTTGCATATTACTAAAATATTAGCCATTTATTAGTAGTAATTAAGCACATATTAATGCCTTATTCTACATAACCTTATTCTACATCCCTAATCCTACCCAATACCTAAACTTAACAACTACCGCACTATTAATAAACAGCAAATTAGGAATTTATGGAGGGAAAAGTCGTAGTTAATAGTGAATAAGTGTCCCCTATTCTAAAGTGTTACCAAATGAATGTGTTGTAAGATGAGTTAGTTCTCTCTGAGAAAGGCTACAGGAGATAAAGAAAGCTTCTAGTTCTCAGCGGCACAGATTTAATAAAATTCAAACCCATAACTCAGCACTCAATTCATTCACTCAGTTCTCACTGTCAGAATAGACTTCAGTTTCAAAGACAACATACGTCAGGTTCAGACAAACATTTAAAAACCAGAAATTCAATGGAGTATTATTTTGGAATATTAATGTGACCCGATGCACTGGGGAAGGCAGACAAAACGATGCCACATGAAAAATCCACTCACTGAAAAAATAAAGTTCTTCAAGATAGAGTTTTGAAAGATTAACAAAAATTCACATTGTATATATGAAGAGTGCCATCTGAAATTTTCATCTAAAATGAGCATTTTTATCAGGCTCCTATGTTTAGGTTCAGTAATTTTACTCTAATGGCAATGTATAGGTCATTTTCTATGCAATTAAAGTGAAATAACTGAACATAAATATAGGAGGAGAGTTAGTAAAAATGCTCATTTTAGAAAAAAATTTCAGACTGCACTTAGAGGCTTTTGCATCTGAACTCTTCGTATATATATTTTCTTGGTTATGTAAACGTTAGAAAACATTAACATTCCATCGTATCATTTTGCGGACATTACGGGATAGTTACTTTTGAATATTCTCTGAACCGTCTGAAACTAGTTAAGAATTAATGTTTAATATAAAAAGATAAATCAGCTAAAATATTTCAGAAAAAACATTTCATGAATAATGCATAAGTAATGTTTTTGCGCTAACATCATTAAAGACCAGATAACTCAACTTAACATTACCGGAAGAACGTTTGCTCATAACTTTGAGAAAACCTTGTCAGAACGTTTCAGAGACCGTTCCTGTTGTATCTTTGCTAGTCTCTCTAACGCTAATGCTAGGCTGCTCTGCTGCTAAATATACCCAGATTCAAATAATACAAGCCCTGCTGAGTTAAATCAGCTGTTTATTTGAACGAGCCTCGCTTCGCTGTGAAAACAAAAAACTGACAGCGTCTCCCTGAACTATATTTACCACATTACCACAGTGAATGAGTACTCTGTGCACCTCCATTAAAGAGCTCATGTTAATGGGCAAAACACACAAAAACAGCCTTCTGGTAGAACTTCAGAAAAACCATGTGACTTTAATACCTCTAGCTGATCATCCTGACTGATCGCTCTTGATGAGAAGATGAGGCTTTGTGTTTGTAAAGCATGGACTCGTATTTTGGCAGGAAGCACTGGTTTATTTTTAACGGTAAAGTTAAAAACATCTTGAAGGATTTTTCTCAGCTTTTGTCTTCTCCAGATGTTAACTGATGGACTGGAGTGGTGTGGATTATTGTGATGTTTTTATCAGCTGTTTGGACTCTCATTCTGACGGCACCCATTCACTGCAGAGCATCTATTTTTGGTGAAGTATTCCTTTAAGATTCTCATATTTTTTGTCATATATTGGAAGGTAAACTAAAATGAATGAATGAATGAGGCATTTATATAGCGCTTTATTGTGTATTGGCCAGGACACCGGGGTTACACCCCTACTCTTTACGATGAGTGTCATGGGATTTTTAATGACCACAGAGAGTCAGGACCTCGGTTTAACGTCTCATCCGAAAATCGGTGCTTTTTTACAGTATAGTGTCCCCGTCACTATACTGGGGCGTTAAGACCCACACAGAACACAGAGTAAGCACCCCCTGCTGGCCTCACTAACACCTCTTCCAACAGCAACCTAGTTTTCCCAGGAGTCTCCCATCCAGGTACTGACCAGCTCAACCCTGCTTAGCTTCCATGGGCAACCGGTCTTGGGCTGCAGGGTGATATGGCTGTGAATGGTTGGTAAAAGACACAAACCATCCCTGGACAACTTGATAGAATTTGCATTTCATTCAGAGGCGTGTATTTGAGAAAAATTATTACAAAGTGATGAACTAAGGAACGTATGATTAACGGAGATTTCCAATGTGAAAGCTGATCGTTTGTGCTGTCCATGGTGCTGAAATCAATAACGGAAATCAGTTTGATAGGTTTTGAATTATATCTAAAGAATGAATGATTTAAGTAGTAGGCCGATTTATAGAACATTATTTCACCATCAGAGATTATTAGCACTACACTGTAAAAAGTGATAAGTTGGCTTAACTTAAAAAAAAATTGAGGAAACCCGTTGCCTTAAAATTTAAGTAAATAATTTTTTTTTTTTTTAAAGTTAAGTGAACTTGACAATTCACTTAACTTATTTTTTTTTTTAATTATCATTTAATTAAAAATTTTAAGGCCACAGGTGTTGTGAATCATCAGACAGATCGGGATCCATTTGCAGCTTTCTTTATTAGAATAGTCAGACAGAACAGGGTAATTGACCAGCAATGGGGACAGAGTAGGCAAGGCAGAGACGTGGTAGGGAGAACAGGCAGAATAATCAAGGCAGGCGGCTTACAATCAGAGTCCAGAGAAACAGTCCAAATCAGGGCAACCAGAGAGGGAGAACGGAGTCGAGAGTAAAGGCAGAGGTAATAACAGTAAATCAAACACAGGTAGAAACGCTCAGAAGTGACAGCCGGGGCAAATCAAGACTTCGCAATGAGTGCGTGGAAGTGTGCTGCTTAAGTATGTGTGTGTGAATAAGGTGCAGGTGTGGCAAGGTAATCAGGCCCAGGTATGAGGGATGATGGGAAACGGAGTCCGAATGGGAGTTAATATTCAGGGGATGGTTCCCTCTGGTGGCGGAGAGGGAGTGGTGCGGGAGCTTCGATTGTAACAGAGCCCTCCCCCTGCGAGCGGCTCCTGACGCGAGGAGGCAGACGACGCCGGGGTCTTCCACGAAGTCAAGGGGCCGGCTTCTCCGGTGCAATCGGTGGAATTCCTCTGTGAGAGTGGGATCTAGGATGTCGCCTGAGTTAACCCATGATCGCTCCTCCGGACCGAACCCCTCCCAGTCGACTAGATACTGTAGTGCGCCGCCCCGGCGTTTGGAGTCTAGCAGTTCATGCACTCGATATGCCTCCTCGGCGTCGACCAGAATGGGCGGGGGAGTCTGCTGCTCAGCTCCCTCCTCCGGTACCCCTCTCGGCCCACCAGCAGGTTTCAGCAGAGATACATGAAAAGTGGGAGAAATGCGGTAATTAGAGGGCAGCTCTAACCAAAATGATACAGGGGTTATTTGTCTGGAAATCTTGAAGGGCCCAACATACCTGGGACTGAGTTTCTTGCATGGAAGTCGGAGGCGAAGATCCCGGGCCGAGAGCCAAATCCATTGCCCCGGCTGGTAGACGGGACCTGATCGTCGATGTCGGTTGGCCTGAAGTTCCTGGCGCCTAACAGCCCGTAGCAGATGGGTATGAGCTCGGTCCCAGACCTCCTCACTGCGTTGAAGCCATTCCGTAACCGAAGGCAACTCAGTGGGTTCTCCTGACCAGGGGAACATTGGTGGTTGGAATCCGAGGACACATTTGAAAGGGGTCATGCCTGTGGCTGGTTTGGCCAGGAGTTGTGAGCGTATTCTGCCCACATCAAATATCGACTCCACTCTGTCTGTTGCTGTTGGCAGTAGGAGCGAAGGAAGCGAATGAAGCGAATGACCTCTTTGTTGAGACGCTCGGTTTGACCGTTAGATTGTGGATGGTAGCCTGAAGTGAGACTGATGTTGACATTTAGATTTTTAAAGAAACTTGACCATACCCTTGAGGTGAATTGAGGGCCTCGATTGGAGACAATGTCGTCGGGCAGACCGTAATAGCGAAACACCTGGTTGCACAGTAATTCAGCTGTCTCAAGAGATGTAGGCAGTTTAGGCAATGGTATGAGGCGGCAGGCTTTGGAAAATCGATCCACAATGGTGAGAATGGTGGTGTTACCGTGGGAGTTGGGCAGATCCGTGATGAAGTCAATGGCAACATGAGACCAGGGATGCCGAGGCGTGGGCAATGGCTGCAACTTGTCTGAGTGATTTAGTGGTGTTGCAGACAGATAATCGCAATTGTGAATGTAATTGGCTGTATCAGTCAAAAGCGTGGGCCACCAGAAGCGCTTCCGTAGCCGAGATCCCAGGGTGGCCTGAACTGGGGTTTGTGTGAACTTGAGTGAGCAGTTGCTGATGGAAGGGTTCTGGAACGAATACACGGTCGACAGGACATTCTGGAGGAGGTTGAATCTGTTGATTTGCGTGGCTGATCTCGGTCATTATATCCCACTGAACGGGAGCTAGTAGAATTTTTCCGGGAATGATATTCTCGAAGGGGCCTGAGAGATCTCCACCTTCAGCTTGACGGGAGGTTACTGTGAAGTGGAAACGTGTGAAGAACAGTGCCCATCTGGCCTGCCTGGGATTTAAACGTTTGGCTGAGCGCAGGTATTCAAGGTTTTTGTGAACGAGAAATGGGAGTGCAGTCCCCTCCAGCCAATGCCGCCACTCCTCCAATGCTAGTTTCATGGCGAGTAGTTCGCGATTGCCCACATCATAATTCCGTTCAGCAGGAGAGAGTTTGCGGGAAAACAAGGCACAAGGGTATAATTTAGCGGGCTCACCATGGCGTTGGGATAATACGGCTCCCACCCCCATATTTGAAACGTTGACCTCAACGGTGAATTGGTGTTCTGGGTCAGGGTGTCGAAGGATGGGTGCGGAGGTAAAGCGAGTCTTTAGTTCTTTAAACGATTGGAGGGCCATTCCAGGCGAGAGGTGTTGCGTTTGGTCATAGCAGTGAGCGGAGAAGCGATGGAGCTGAAGTTTCTGATGAAGCGTCGGTAGAAGTTAGCAAACCCCAGGAAGCGTTGCAGTTCCTTTACCGTCTGAGGCTGTGGCCAGTCGAGTACTGCCTGGACCTTTTTGTCATCCATAGCGACCCCGTCTTGACTGATTACGTAACCGAGGAAAGAGGTGTTGGTCTGGTGGAACTCACATTTCTCTGCCTTTACGTAAAGCTGGTGTTGTAGTAATCGCTTGAGAACTGATCGGACGTGTAGTACGTGTTCCTCTTGGGTGTCTGAGTAAATCAGTATGTCGTCAATATATACGATACAATATATCTTTCTTCACAAAGAAGAACCCGGCGGATGCAGGAGAGGTGGACGGTCTGATGAATCCCTTGGCTAATTCCTCCTGTATGTAGGTCTTAATGGACTCTGATTCTGATTGGGACAGAGGGAAAATCCTTCCCTTGGGTGGAATAGTGCCAGGCAGGAGATTGATCGCGCAATCGACTGAGCGGTGAGCGGGGAGCTGGGAGGCTTTTCCTTTGCTGAAGACTTCTATGAGATCTGCGTACTCAGGGGGTAAGTTGAAAGTGTCATCGAGGGGAGTCGTGGTTGTGTTGGGTTGTCTGGTGATTTTGGACAGACAACGTTCTTGACATGCTGGTCCCCATTCTGTAATATGTCCCTCCCTCCAGGATACTTGTGGATCGTGGGTTCGAAGCCAGGGAAGACCGAGAATCAACGGATGGTTAGGTGACTGTATAATGTAGAATTGAATCTGTTCAGAGTGCAGGGTTCCGATGTGCATTGTGACAGGTTCGGTGAGGCGGAGAATCTTTCCTTTGCCCAGGGGACGACCATCTAGCCCCTCCACTGCCAGGGAAGAATTACAGGGGTTTAGTTTCAAGTGATGTTGACTGACAAACACACTGTCTATGAAATTTCCAGCTGCTCCTGAGTCTAGAAGCGCCGTTGTCTGAATTACTTGGTTCTGAGAAATTAGTTCAACAGGCAGTTTAATACTAGAGGCTGTATTGATCGAGCGAGTAATGTCACTCACCGAGCGCTGATCCGATGATGGCCGAACGGGACAAGTGTTCTTCATATGGCCTGCTTGACCACAGTACAGACAGAGTTGATTTTGTATGCGGCGTTCCCTCTCCTCGGGAGTGAGGTGAGTGAACCCTAGTTGCATAGGTTCAACAGCATTGTGAGGTTTGGGTGGTGAGCGAGGCGCAGATTGTACGGTGAGTCGAGAACGAATCAAATTTTCTATGTGGATGTAAAGTTCAATGAATTGACTCAGGGTCCTCCCTTCGTCTCGACACGCCAACTCAGATTGCAATTCAGTGTTCAGGCCTTTCCGAAACAGCAGTTACAGGGTATCCTCTACCCACGTAGTTTGCGCCGCCAGAGTGCGAAATGACAGGGCATACTCAGCCGCAGTTCTCCTGCCCTGTGAAAGTGTTAGAAGCGGCTCACCCGCATCTCCTTTCTCAGCTGGATGTTGAAACACCTCCTTGAAGTGTTGGAGGAATGAGTCAAAGGTAGGGAAGGTTGAACCATCGGTCCTCCATACCGCAGTAGCCCAGTCCAGAGCCTTGCCAGTGAGTAACGAACACACAAAGGCGATGCGACTGGATTCAGTAGGGTAAAGTGAAGGTTGTTGGCTGACAAAGAGCAAGCATTGCAACAGGAAGCCTTTGCATTTAATGGTGTCACCGTCAAATTTCTCAGGAAGGGCGAGTCGTGGGTTGACAGAGGGAGTATGCATGGCTGGAGGGTTGTTTGGAACGGGTGGCGGGTTGGCAGCGGCTTGTGCATGAGCCACGCGCAGACCTTGTAACGCTGCAAGAAGCTCATCGGTGAGTGTGGTGAGTCGATGCAACTGATGTTGGTGCAGAGTGAGTTGCGAGGCTTGAGCCGTGAGTTCAGTTGTCAGCTGTGACAATGCTGCTGGATCGCTGTTTGGCGAAGTCTTCTGTTGTGAATCATCAGACAGATCCGGATCCATTTGCAGCTTTCTTTATTAGAATAGTCAGACAGAACAGGGTAATTGACCAGCAATGGGGACAGAGTAGGCAAGGCAGAGACGTGGTCGGGAGAACAGGCAGAATAATCAAGGCAGGCGGCTTACAATCAGAGTCCAGAGAAACAGTCCAAATCAGGGCAACCAGAGAGGGAGAACGGAGTCGAGAGTCAGCATAATATCAGCTACTGTCCCTCATGAGTCAAACACTATCAGTAATTCTCCTTATTTATTGTTCATAAATCTATATTTGGTGTTACATAGTCAGCTGTTACTGTCTTATTTACATGCTGGCCTGTTATTCTTGGAAGAGCTACTGCTAGTTGTTTTTTCTTGGTTTCTGTAGTAAGAATAATAATATTAAAACAACTTGACTTCATTCGCACACCTTTAAGCTCTTACAGTGTGGTCTTAATTATCTGCCCGTCATGATTCATAAAGGTCTGAGCATGTGGGAAAGCATTCCAACATTTTACCACCCTCGAACTACCAGCAACCGACCGATAACGCCTGTTTAAACAACAATACACCACCTATACGGCACGTCACCAAATAAGAAAACAATTAAACTCCTGAGAAAATATGGATCAGAGAGAAAGAGTGAAATATAAAGAAAAAGAATCAGTGAGAGGAGAAAAAGGCAAGGTTGGGGGGTTGGTAACTTTAGCACCGCCACCGAAAAAACAACACCAGCAAATGTATTCCAGATGTGAACCTCCTGAACACACACACACACACACACACACACACACACACAAGTGTTGGAATGCGAATGCATTGTTAATGGCATTATGAAAGTGAGTGATTAGGAAACATGTGGGCGCTGAATGTCCAGTGACAATGCAAATATTCATCCGATGATTAATGCTGCATGTATCTGGTTTACTCAAAGCCAAACTCAGTAGCTTGATTATACAGACCCAAGCTGTTAAACATTATATTCATTACATATAATACTAACATTTGACAGACCTCAGTTTCATTTCTGAACTTTCAGCAGTGTGTTATAATATTCAGCAAACATTTAAAGGCTGTGCTGAAATTTGCTGAAAATGTGCTCACCATCCGAGATCAGGATGAGTTTGTTTCTTCATCAGGTTTGGAGAAATGTGTCTCTGCATCAGTGTCTCAACAATGGATGCTCTGCAGTGAATGGGTGCCGTCAGAATGAGAGTCCAAACAGCTGATAAAAACATCACAATAATACACAGCACTCCAGTCCATCAGTTAACATCTGGAGAAGACAAAAGCTGAAACAAATCCATCAAGAAATATGAGTCCATAATCCATAATAACGCTTCCTCCAGTGAAAAAGTGCATCTGCTGTTGTCTCTCACATCAAGATCCAGCCACGTATGTGTTTAGAGCGGTTTTGTCTTGTAAACGCTGCTTGATCTGCAGATTTCTCTCCTGATTCACATCAGAACACGTTTTCACTGCAGGAAGCGTTATTATGGATTATTGATTTATATTTCTTGATGGATTTGTTTCAGCTTTTGTCTTCTCCAGATGTTAACTGATGGACTGGAGTGCTGTGGATGTTTTTATCAGCTGTTTGGACTCTCATTCTGACGGCACCCATTCACTGCAGAGCATCCATTGCTGAGACACTGATATACATTTTCAGCAAACTTTCGTTTTTTGGCTGAACTATTCCTTTAATTGCATTATATAAGTCACTTTAGAAGATAAGTTGCAGCACATTTCAGATGATAAAAAACTATGCATATTTTGGAAAACACAGTAAGTATCTGGAACTTTTTTTGAAGAAAGGTAGCCTAGAAATAGCACACCTCTAGCTCTACTCAAACACTACTAATTAGAAGACACATAATTCGCTGCGTGACAGAGTCTATGCGGTCTCTGTGCGGCTGCCCATACGTTAGACCTCACATCAAACAGGACATTTACCTGAATAAACACTGGACTGATTGCAAAGGAAGCTGAGAGGAGCCACTGAAAATAAACCGTTTTCTACCAGTGCTGCACGAAGAGGCAAAGATGCCAGTTTGAGGAAAATAGAGATTAACCAGAAGAATACAGATGTCACACATGAGTCAGTTCGGCCCAAATACCACCCCATCCTTCCTTAAAATCCAAGAAACGAGCGGCACATTTCAATTCCATAAGAAACTGATGAGAAAAATGAGTTGTTGTTTTGTGTGGCTTTTTGTACTTCTGTATTGCATTTAGTTTTGTAAGCGATCCAGAGTAACACTATTCCTATTGTTTTCGATGTTTTCTTATTGTATTGTAGTTTTCTTATTTTTCTTCAGTTTCCTCCATTTAAGTCTGTGATAAAAAGTTATTAAGATTGGATTGGGGAGAGTCTAAAAAGTCTCAACAGTATTTGTCATTTTAGGTAAAACTATTAAATAACAAATGTCTGTCTAATGAATCACTCACACATGAAATATGATGTGACAAGTATAAAATACAGTATTGTTTCAATCTACTTTTTTACAGTGGCTTCCCAAATCCGCTGGATTCTGATCATTTCTGCTTGCGCTTATATTTCATCATTAGCTTTTTTTTAGCTACATTATGCATCTTTATTTTATAGTCTATAGGCACAAAATTACATAATTGCATCTTTGAAAAAACATCTCCATCCGCTCAACATATGTTTTCATAGGAACTGCAGGATCTTATATGGCAGAAGATCAAATTCAAAGCAAGCACTTAGTGGAAATCAATACACTAAAAATATTTTATTCTTTCTAGATCAATTAACTGGTCACACACATTATATTTAAACGATTCTCTATATTTTTGGATGCAGTAAGTGAGAAAGCGATCTCTTGAAAGTGAATTAGGCCACACGTTTATTTCTGCAGAGAGGAGGCTTGACTTATTGACACGAAGGGTCCTCGCTGACTTAAAAACGCATTTATGTATCGTTTCAGGCTGTCGTATTAATCCGAGAATGTCATTTAATTAAAGGCTCTTTGTTAAACAAGTGAATATTTCATCAGTGTCATTATCATTGGATTCGTTCATCTAATTACACTGTGGTCTTTATCATAGCATCAGCATCAGGTCTGATTTTCTAATAATCGAGCGCAAGGGAAACAATGACAGCCTGTGGAGAAACTGCACAACTGGTATTCATCCAGATAGTTATGTGCTTTCAGCGTTCAGCTGCGCTTCATAATTTATAGCCAAAACGTCCTGGAAGTGAAAAAGTCTCCTGCAGCGAGGGAAGAAGTGCGAGGATGACAAACAATGAGTGATACGAGTGTGAGATGACGTACCACTCTATATACAGCAGGTGAAATTTACATGTCAGGTGGTGCTGGGTGATAAATCAATATTTATTACTGAAAAAAAAATAAAAAATCTACAATATATCGGTACTAAGCTTTTGAGTTCGTTTGATGTTTATCCTACACAGCCTGACAATCAGCTGCGTGCTGCTAAAAACTCTGTAAGCAAGACACTGACTATTTTTAATGCTATTATTATTATGAATATTATTATTTCGAGGTATATCATACGACTAAAATATTTCTTCATCCATGTTTTAATTTATGTAGTATACACGTTTTGTTGTGCAGCACCTTATTTGACAAAAAACAAACTTTTTATTTTTATTTTTTTAATTTGTTAAATTTTCTTTTGATTACACTTAATAATAATAAACATAAATGTACGTCACTGTGTGGGAAGATTTGCATAACACCGCCCAATTGTTTACGCAAAGTAAGGTGTAACTTTTGTATACTTGCTGTGGTATTGTTGTCGTGGAGATGCCGTGTGTTTCCAAATATGGTAAGGGGCGGGACATTTGTGTCACATGCTTGAGGTATTCGGCCAATCACGGCGCACTGGATAGCTGACCAATCAGAGCACTCCGCGCTTATCAGAACGATGAGCTTTGTAAATGTTTTGCGTCTCAGAAAGGCAGGACAAAGAGGAGCAACAATAATCTACGGTTTGTGGAAAATAATGTGTTTTTTTAACCTTAAACCACGTAAACACATTGCATTACACCAAATACACAAACTAATGATCTTTTTAGCATCGTCATACGACCCCTTTAAAATTAAAATAAAACACATTTAATTGGGCCTAAATGAAAAGATTAACAAACAAATAAATACATAAATAAATAAACTAATTGCTATATATATTTTTTTGATCACATTTTTTTCATTTTATGAATTCGTTTAACTAGACACAATTTTTAATGACAACAGAATCTGGAAAAATAACAGAGAAAAGACAGACTTTGGAAAAGATAAAAAGTATTCAACTGGGCCTAAATTAAAAGATAGCTTAGTCTGTGGAGTTTAAACAAACAACTTAGATTTGTATTCATTCCTGTGGTCTATAGCAAACACGTGGAATGCATTTGCAATATTTTTATTTTTATTTTAAGTAATATATAACCAAGATATTCTTCCATCCATGTTTTAATTTATACAGTACACGTGTTCTGTTGTGCAGTACCTAATTTGACCAAAAAATGCATTGATTAATTAATTAATTAATAGCACATTAATTGTTATATTTTCTTTTGATTACATTTTACAAGATTATGGTTTATTTTATGAATCCTTTTCAACACCATTTTTAATGATGAATTTGCACTAAATCATACTGACTACAGAAAACAGAGTTTGCAAAATAAAACAAAATGAAAAGGTAGCCAAGTCTGTGGAGTTCACGTCAACACACAACTTGCATCTTTATTCATTCTTGAGGTCTAAACAAACACGTGGGAAAGCATTTCCTTCTGTATTAATGATATGACATGAATATTGTGAGAAATACTGATATGGAATGATATTGTGCTAATATGTTAGATCATATCGCTTAGCCTTGGCGTCAAAACTACAACGCTGAAGAATGCGGACTGCTCACTACAGCGTTGGCTTCAGGAGTCTGCGTGCTGTGTTCTCACCTGATTGTCCAGCTCAAAGTCGCTGTTGTGCTGAGACACATCCTTCAGCGGAGGCTTCTCCAGACTGCGGCACAGGAGCCACGTGACCAGACCCACCACGAACATGCCGATGTCCGGGATGAACACTCGGATGCCGTTCCCGGCGTCTGCACCTCGGACGCTGCAGCGAGACAAACACACATTTATACAGTCATTAATGTTCAGTACACTATCACTCCTTACACCCAGACAACCCTGCAGCGAAACCCTTGCCTCGCACCGCTGCTTGAGCCAGAAGCTGACATGTCGGACCGCTCAAAAACAGAGGAGTGTTTTGATAGCGCCACAGAGCCTCAGTGTTTACACGCTTTGGGAAGTCATGGTTTACTTACAGTTGTCTGTGCATATTAAACTGGGATAGGAGAAAACATTTTAACATGAAAAAATATGCAAGATATATATACGCTACCAGGCAAAAGTTTTTAAACAGTACTATTTTTTTGTTTTTGTTTAAAGAAGTCTCTTCTGCTCAAGCCTGCATTTATTTGATCCAAAATACAGCAAAATCAGTAATATTGCGAATATTTTTACTATTTAAAATAACTGTTTTCTATTTGAATGTATTTTAAAATGTAATTTATTTATGTGATAAATTTTGCTGAATTTTTAGCCTCGTTACTCCAGTCACATGATACTTCAGAAATCGTTTTAATATTCTGATTTGCCGTTCGAGAATTATGTATTATTATTATTATTATCATCATCAATATTTAAAACAGTTGAGTACATTTTTTTTCAAGATTCTTTGGTGAACAGAAAGATCCAAATATCAGCATTTATCTGAAATAAAAAGCTTTTGAAACATTATACACTACACCATTCAAAAGCTTGGAGTCAGTACATATCATTTTTTTTTTTTCGGAAATAAATTATAGAAATATTTTTTTATTTTTTTTTAAGCAAGAATGCTTATAAATGATCAAAAGTGATGATAAAGACATTTATAATGTTACAAAAGATTTCTATTTCAGATAAATGCTGTTCTTCTGAACATTCTATTCATCAAAGAAACCTGAAAAAATTCTACTGTTTTCAACATAATTAATAATAATAATAATAATACATGTTTTTTTGAGTAGCAATTCAGAATATTAGAATGATTTCTGAAGGATCATGTGACTGGAGTAATGATGCTGAAAATTCAGTTTTGAAATCACATGAATAAATTACATTTTAAAATATATTCAAAAAGAAAACAGTTATTTTAAATAGTAAACATTTTCAAAATTGTACAGTTTTTTCTGTTCTTTGGATCAAATAAATGCAGGCTTGGTGACCAGAAGAGACTTCTTTAAAAAAAAAAAAACTTTTTACTGTAGTGTATGCATAAATTATACAGTAAAAGTAAATTAGAACTGTGTATGAGCCAAACGAACATTTAAGATGAAATGAGTTTTTACGAGTGCTCTTAGTGCAACAATGAGCTGCAGTGCCTCTTAAAAAAACACAAAAACACTCTGTTCTACAATAAAAGCCTGTGACTCCCAGTATCCTCGCTCACAGCGCTGACCCGTCTGGATCTCATTTCCGCTCGGCCCGAGTCGAGAGATTTGCCATGAAACCAACCCATTCAAGCCTTCAGAGAGCGGCCCGTCTCCCTGCGGAAAACTCAAACGCCACTTGTTTCAAACTCGCACGTCCGTAATGACACTTTTCAGCTGTAAAGATGCTGGTTTTCAGATCTTTAAGGGTTTATGAAGCAGACGTTTACGCAACTTTTGAATCCCAGTGCTTTTTATAAGCTGTTAAGAGAGCGATGGCTTCAAACAACAAAAAACAAGTTCAAAAACTGTGAACACAACCATTAACATATTTTGCAGACATCTTGTAAAATATATGCACAGAGATTGGGAAAATATGGCAAATTCTGAAAACACAGCTTGCTGAAATATACAGTATAAGTGCTACTCGATTATTGAAAAACAACAATAACAACAACAAATGTGTGTGCATTTTAACATTACATTGCAGTGTACTTCTGGTTAGATGCAATTCAATCATTTAACTATAATAGGTCAACTTAATTCACAATAAAAAGTTTCCCAAACAGGTAACACTAATCATGATAATGGTCATATTTTTTAAGCAGAAGAGATTGTGGGTGTCCTTAAATGTTAAGGTTTACAAAAAATAAAAAAAAAATAAAAAAAATAAAAGACGTAGCCTGCACTGATTTCAAAAGAAAATCTTCACTACCCTTATGAAAATTAAAATGAGCAAAACCATGGTAACCACAAATTAACATGGTTTTGCTACACTAACTACAGTTTAGCCTATATATATATATATATATATAATTTTTTTTTTTTTTTTTTTTGTATAACTGTGGTTATACAAATGGCAATCAAGCTGCCAAAAAAAAACAAAAAAACATGGTTACTACACTTTTTAAAAACATAGTTAATTTTCAAAAGGGTGCATTTTATTTTAACGCAGTACTGTTAATTCTTGTTAATTCTTTGGATTTTAGTCAATGTACATCAAAAATCATATTTTACCTGCATTGTGAATGACAGTTTGCAATCTGTATCGAATGTGATAAGATAAAACACTGTAACCCAAAATAATATTAATAAGATGCCAATTTTATATCGAGCTGTACACAAAAACAAACAAACACCCTACGGGAGTGTAATGATAATTCACGAACAAATGACTCTTATGAGCCGGTGAATCACAAACTCCACAAGCAAATGACTCGTTTATCGCTCTTTTAATGAATCGTTTGAATCAGTCTGACACATTCAAAGCAGCAGTTATTGAATCGAACTCAAAAAGTTTTTATAAATGTCAGTGTTTTCCGTCGTGAATTTAAGTAAGTTTGGTGTATGTAGGGGTTTATAAAAATAATATTACTGACTGATTCTTCATATGACAACAACATGCAGTTATGTGCCCAATATCCAGTCAAACAGCACAAAATGATGCTAAAATCGAGTAACTTACTTTTTATACACAATATTTTCAGGTACATTGTCTAATTTTATCCTGCCAGCGCCAACGACAACTATTAAAACTATTTATTATAATTATGTACTATCACGACTCCGAGCAACACAGAAGTGGTGTTTGTTTCCTGAATGAATCAGTATTTTGAACAAATCATTTGAATGAATGATTCAATGACTCACTCATAAAACTGTCACTTGCTGCCACCTGCTGGACTTTCGGTGTAACCTACAGAAAGATTCACTGGAAAATCCCCATCAATCAAAATATAATTAATATTTATTTATTATTTATTAAATATTTATAAAAATTGCCAGCTGGAAAATCTACTTTTGCCTTGTTGTTGATTGCCTAACACTGTAAATAAACGTTTGGGTAGACTCAGGGCAAAATCCCTGCTTTCAAAGCAAAACTTCCCTTTCTAGCCTCGATGCAATGGCTTTGAAGTGTGCGATATTTGCTTCATAAACCGTAATAAGTGGCAGACGTTATGGTTAACACACCGCGATTGGCTCACAGCGGAGATGCACTTTGTAATGACGTCTGCTGTATCTAAACAGTTTACAGTATTGCTCAGAGAGGCCTTTCATCTCGGCGAGCTCATAAAGAGAAAACCGTGAGCAGACGCAGCTGAAGACAAAGGAGGAGGGCCACAGATGGCACTGATTTGGGTAAAAGCAATGAATTATGGGAACCACTGAAGTGCACAAAGCAAACCTTCTACTTTCACTGCTGGACACTGAACGAGCAATTAAGCGATTGAATTAGATTCAAGAACAAACCGAGACGTTGATATGCATGGATTGGTGGTGAGGTTAGGGTTTTGTTTTAATGAGAGGAGGAATGTGGACTGACGCTGGCTGGCGTTTCACCAGGTGTCTCAGCAGGAGTCGGCGGATCCCACAGACCCAACCGGAGCCAAGTGCTAGACGTTACCTTCGCCTTCCCCGGGTGAGCGGCACGACTCCAATGCTTAAATACCAGTGAAATGGAGCAGAGATCAGCTGCTTCCAGAGCAGCCAGCGAGAAACGGTCCAAACAAACTCAAGCAAAGGAGCTTTTAGAAAACAAACCCAACAGAGCCGATTCCAGCCAACGCCTGCCGGGGTACGACATCTTTCTGATGCATTAGATACGGCAAATAGCGTGCACAAATACTGCTATAAAATTCAGCTGCAGCAAGTCATGGATTTCAAGGGACAGGGCTGCAAACTTTAGAAACAAAACTCTTTTGTTCACTGGATTATGAAAAAAATAAACTGCGTCATTAGCCAGAGCATTTTCTGTAAGCTTCAACGGTGCTGAGCCAGGAAATTATGGAAAAAAAAAAGACAAGACCGACAAGATAAAATGCCTTTGTTTGTGAACATTATCAATGCATAAGCAGTTTCAGAGGCAAAACTTAATGCCATTCAAATACATTCTAGAGAATTCTGTGATTTTAACGTTGTTGCAATAGTTTGGGGAGGAAGTTTTTGTGTTTCAGCATGAAAGTGACTCTTTAAACAAAGCAAAGTCCATAAATGTTTAACTGAGTCTGGTGTGAAAGAACTTGACTCTCCTGCAAAAAGCCCAGACCCGAACCCCAAAAAACACTTTTGTAAATCTAATGTAAATTTAAACCAATTACAACATATTTAAGAAGCAAAACAGTATAAAATATCAAACAAAAACTTTTTTTTTTTGACTATCTTTGATGTGAAACATCTTGAATATATTTATTTATTATTTATTTATTTATTTTAAAGGATTAGTTCACTTCCTAAATTTAAAAGTTTCTGAAAATTTACTCACCCCCATGTCATCCACGATGTGTTTGTCTTTATTTCTTCAGTCGCAAAGGTTTTTGATGATAACATTTCAGGATTTTTCTCCATATAGTGGACTTCTATGGGATCAAAGGGTTAAAGGTCCAAATTGCAGTGCAGCTTTAAAGGGCTCTACACGATCCCAGCCGAGGAATAACAGTCTTATCTAGCAAAACGATCTGTCATTTTCTAAAAATTAAATAAAATGTATATACTTTTTAACCACAAATGCTCATCTTTGCATATTAAGTGGTCGCACTGTTAGCTCTTCGTCTGTGTACTTCGGTTTTAAAAGGTATAGTGTAGGGTGAAAAATCTTTTCCTCTCCTCCAACTACAAAATCATTCCTCATCTTTGTTTTACCTTTTTCTTTAAAGGGTGTTTTTGAGTTTCTTTGCACGTTCGCTTTGTAAATACTGGGTCGGTGCTTCCACCTACGTCACACGTGCGTGTTTGCATAATGCATGAGGTCGAGCTAGTGCAAAATTTGTGGTTAAAAAGTATATAAATGTTATTTATTTTTTTTAGAAAAAAACAGATCGTTTTGCTAGATAAGAACCTTTTTCTTCGGCTGGGATCATGTAGAGCTCTTTGAAACTGCAGTTTGAACCTTCATCCAGTTGATCCCATGTAAGTCCACTATATGGAGAAAAATCCTGGAATGTTTTCCTCAAAAACATTAATTTCTCTGCGACTGAAAAAAGAAAGATGTGAACATCTTGGATGACATGGGGGTGAGTAAATTATCAGGAAATTTTCATTCTGGAAGTGAGCATAATTCAAACTACTATGGTCATAATTTAGGGTTCAGTTCACAAATGAAGTTTAAAAAGAATAACTATTGGTTTTAGTTTATATATTTTATGCAGTGTTCAGCTTTTCTTCTAGTTGCCAAGATTAATCATTAAACACCAAATAAATGGGTTCAGCTGACAATTTCACCTTTTTGACATAATTTTAATGGAAGGCCAAATGTTGTTTTCTTGATTAGGTTAACCCTTAAGTTTGAATATTTATTTGAATTTAAATCATAAAATTTATTGAAAACTACAACCATGTACCCAACAGCTGATGCATAATTAAATATACTCCTTGACAATAGGTCATCAGAGATCAACATGACACAATTTTTGTGGACATAAGTACAATTAAATATTTTCTTATTTACAAGGAAATTGTAAGTATTTACTCAGTATTTGCTCAATTTAAAAAGTGCTGTAATTTATGGGGCAGTTAAGGGAAGGCAACTGAAAAACAGGGTGCACAAAATCTACAGTGGGGCAAAAAAGTATTTAGTCAGCCACCAATTGTGCAAGTTCTCCCACTTAAAAAGATGAGAGGCCTGTAATTTTCATCATAGGTATACCTCAACTATGAGAGACAAAATGAGAAAAAAAAATCCAGAAAATCACATTGTAGGATTTTTAAAGAATTAATTGGTAAATTCCTCGGTAAAATAAGTATTTGGTCACCTACAAACAAGCAAGATTTCTGGCTCTCACAGACCTGTAACTTCTTCTTTAAGAGGCTCCTCTGTCCTCCACTCGTTACCTGTATTAATGGCATCTGTTTGAACTCGTTATCAGTATAAAAGACACCTGTCCACAACCTCAAACAGTCCAACTCCAAACTCCACCATGGCTAAGACCAAAGAGCTGTCAAAGGACACCAGAAACACAATTGTAGACCTGCACCAGGCTGGGAAGACTGAATCTGCAATAGGTAAGCAGCTTGGTGTGAAGAAATCAACTGTGGGAGCAATTATTAGAAAATGGAAGACATACAAGACCACTGATAATCTCCCTCGATCTGGGGCTCCACGCAAGATCTCACCCGTGGGGTCAAAATGATCACAAGAACTGTGAGCAAAAATCCCAGAACCACACGGGGACCTAGTGAATGACCTGCAGAGAGCTGGGACCAAAGTAACAAAGGCTACCATCAGTAACACACTGCGCCGCCAGGGACTCAAATCCTGCAGTGCCAGACGTGTCCCCTGCTTAAGCCAGTACATGTCCGGCCCGTCTGAAGTTTGCTAGAGAGCATTTGGATGATCCAGAAGAGGATTGGGAGGATGGCATATGGTCAGATGAATCCAAAATAGAACTTTTTGGTAAAAACTCAACTTGCCGTGTTTGGAGGAGAAAGAATGCTGAGTTGCATCTAAAGAACACCATACCTACTGTGAAGCATGGGGTGGAAACATCATGCTTTGGGGCTGTTTTTCTGCAAAGGGACCAGGACGACTGATCCGTGTAAACGAAAGAATGAATGGGGCCATGTATCGTGAGATTTTGAGTGAAAACCTCCTTCCATCAGCAAGGGCATTGAAGATGAAACGTGGCTGGGTCTTTCAGCATGACAATGATCCCAAACACACCGCCCGAACAGCGAAGGAGTGGCTTCAGAAGAAGCATTTCAAGGTCCTGGAGTGGCCTAGCCAGTCTCCAGATCTCAACCCCATCGAAAATCTTTGGAGGAAGTTGAAAGTCCGTGTTGCCCAGCGACAGCCCCAAAACATTACTGCTCTAGAGGAGATCTGCATGGAGGAATGGGCCAAAATACCAGCAACAGTGTGTGAAAACCTTGTGAAGACTTACAGAAAACGTTTGACCTCTGTCATTGCCAACAAAGGGTATATAACAAAGTATTGAGATGAAATTTTGTTATTGGCCATATACTTATTTTCCACCATAATTTGCAAATAAATTCTTTAAAAATCCTACAATGTGATTTTCTGGATTTTTTTTTCTCATTTTGTCTCTCATAGTTGAGGTATACCTATGATGAAAATTACAGGCCTCTCTCATCTTTTTAAGTGGGAGAACTTGCACAATTGGTGGCTGACTAAATACTTTTTTGCCCCACTGTATGTGTGTGATTATAGCATGCATTCTCTTAATATGTAAAATAAGACATTTCTTAAGAAATTGTTAGAAACAAATGTAATGATCAACAATGGACATGAAATGTACCCTAAAATATAGGGTATATATTTGTAGAAAGAAACATGTAGAAACATCCTTATATGTGTCTGCATTTTAAGCTTCATAATCTGTTTTGCAGAGACTGAAAAAACTATAAAAGATGGGGATCAGGAGCGTCATGACAGGTCTTCAGATCAAGAGATCTTCAGCATTGTGCTGAATTAAATACACTAAACTAAACACATTTCAAAGGTCCAGCAGGCCATCTGCTTGTTGAGTAATCCAATCTCATCTCTCAGTAAGATCCATAACGGGAGACGTCTGTCATCAGACTTACAAAAGCTTTCCAGCAGTGTGGGACGGCTATGTGCTACAACAAGGCCTTCTGTGATGCATGATGGGATACAGAACGGTTACAGTATACAGTATACAGCACTGAGGCTCCCAGTGAACTGAGTCACTTCAGAAAATCAAAAAAGGTCACACACACACACACACAGATGTAGATGTCAGGCTGAGATACAGTAGGTCCTTCTTATTGATTCTTCTTATTAAATAGAGAGAGAGAATTTAGAAGGTGAGTGAGAAATTAAACAGCATTTTCTCTCCATTAACATTGGATTTTATGTACTAGGAAACCAAAAGAAATTACTCATAAAAATGTCATTTGTAATGTGTCATTTGTTTGAGTTTTTGTCTCGACTCTGTACTTGAATTTCAAAGACTGTGATTTATCTTCTTAATTTCTCCAGATCTAGACCTCAGCTGAGCATTTTCTAGCTGCAAATGAAATAAGATTAATGTTTTTGCATATTGAAAGAAGCAATGTAATGGTTAAAGCCTGCAGACACTGATTTGTCTATTTCTCTAAGCAAATCACAGAACATATACAATGTTCATAATTCGTTTAATTTAAATATACATTACTGTGCAAAAGTTTAGGGTAAGGACCATTTTTAAAAGAAATTAATACTTTATTCAGTCTGGATGCATTAAATTGATCAAAAGTGATAAGATAATAATCAGAAATGTTTGTTGAGCAGCAAATCAGCATATTAGAATGATTTCTGAAGATCATGTGACACTGAAGACTGGAGTAATGATGCTGAAAATACAGCTGCGCATCACAGAAATAAATTACAGTTTAATAGATATTCACATAGAAAACAGCTATTTGAAATTGTAAAAATATTTCACAATTTTACTGTATATTTGATCAAATAAATGCAGCCTCGGTGAACAGAAGAGACTTCTTTTAAATCTACTTTTAACTATAGACTTTTATGTGTCAGGTTGCAGTTAACTGGTGTGAATTATTTCCGATCGACAGATCTCATTCATCAGAAGATATTTCTGAAAGTGCCTGTCTGAATCAAGACAATAATCTACAGCAGGACACCGCAAACGTTCAGCCAACAATACACCACTGCATAAGCTGTAGTTTAGAACGGAGCAGATCGGTTTGGGTGAAGATGACTGTTTTGTCCCATTTCAAACACAATGGAGGCACTGAGGCCGAATCACTGAACCTTTCTGTTTGCTGAGCGAGTCGACGAGAAGCCAAATCCACTGTGGACAGAACGGCTTGCAAAGGGCCAAAAGTGCAGTGGAAGCCATGAATCATAAGTACACTTCATTCTCCCCTGAGTCATGTGAGTTTGTTCCTATAAATGCCTTGTTGTTGGCCTATAAAGTGGAGCGGAGTCAGTCAACATGACCAATAAACCAGCCTCCTCCTCTGATAACCTGCTTCCAACTCGCTCGTCTTCCTCATAAACCTCACAACCACACCCTAATTATTAAATAACAATTAATTAAATACGGAAAATAGCAGTGAGCCCAGTGCATGCTGGGAGGGTCGCATCCAAAGACGCGTCAGGATTCTTCTGTCCAAGAGCAACACACAGCACAGTGGCACGATTCAGGCTTCGTGTGGCGACGCTCATAATGAAGCGCCTGTTTCGATCTCCCTTGTGTTTTAATGGGAGATTCAAGAAAAACACGTCTGATTTATGCCGTGCGAGTCCAATTTAAATAGAAAACACACAAAGGATTATTCTGACATTTCACAGCTCGTTGGCCCCATTAGTGACAAACTACCAGAGGAAGTTGTGCGGGAAGTGTGGTCAGATATGGTATATCAGAAAACGTCACACGAACAATAATCTATATTGGTAAATGATGGAGTAGATCAGACATATGGTTGTTGCAAGCATAATTTGTGAATGTTTCTCCACATACAGTAGACTAAACAAACCCTTGTCTGGGTTGGAAAAGATTCTTGTAAACTGGTGATTTAAAATCGAAGGAAACTGATAAAGTTTGGACAATACTCCACTCAGTTTAGTAGAAGAAATGAAATGTTGATATGATAAAGCAAACAAAGCTTGAGTGCACATGAATCTGATTAGAGCTCCACGTCTCTGAAATATTCCCGCTCCACATCACATTCCGTACGCTCGGAGTCAACGTGAGCCTTTACAGTAGCATGCTACCTGTCTTCATTCTTTATTTTCTCGAATATTCATTATGTTCTGACCTTGTATTGTATCAGAATTTTCTCTGAGAGCCCAATGGAAGAATTTCCTTTTGAATGATGCTTATCTGTGCAGAACCTGCAGTGATGATGATAGGGTGTTGTAGTTGGTTGCCAAGGTGTTGCTATGCAGTTTTAGCGTGTTACTATGCAGTTGCTAGGGTTTTGTGGATGGTTGCCAAGGTGTTGCTATGTAGTTTTATTTTGTTGCTATGCAGTTGCTAGGATGTTGTGACTGGTTGCCAAGGTGTTGCTATTCAGTTGCTAGGGTCTTGTGGATGGTTACCAAGGTGTTGCGAGTGTTTTGGTGTGTTGCTATGCAGTTGTTAGGGTGTTGTGGATGGTTGCCAAGGTGTTGCTATGCAGTTTTATTGTGTTGCTATGCAGTTGCTATGATGTTGTGAATGGAATACAAGGTGTTGCTATGCAGTTGCTAGGGTCTTGTGGATGGTTGCCAAGGTGTTGCTATGCAGTTGGTGTTGTGAGTGTTTTGGTGTGTTGCTATGTAGATGCTAGGGTGTTGTGGATGGTTGCCAAGGTGTTGCTATGCAGTTTATAAAGTATTCTAAAGTGTTAAGTGTTTTAGTGTGTTGCTCTGCATTTATTAGGATGTTGTGGATGGTTGCTAAGGAGTTGCTATGCAGTTGTTAAAATGTTCTAAAGTCTTGAGTGCTTTAGCGTGTTACTATGCAGTTGCTAGGGTGTTGTGGATGGTTGTCAAGGTGTTGCTATGCAGCTTCTAACGTGTTCTAAAATGTTAAGCATTTCAGTGTGTTGCTAAACAGTTGTTAGGGTGTTGTAGATAGTTGCTATACAGTTGTTAAATTGTTCTAAAGTGTTGAGTGTTTTAGTGTGCTACTATGCAGTTGATAGGGTGTTGTAGATGGTTGCTAAGGAGTTGCTATGCAGTTGTTAAAGTGTTCTAAAGTTTTGAGTGTTATAGTGAGTTGCTATGCAGTTGCTAAGGTGTTTTAATAGCTTTATTGTGTTGCTATATAGTTTCTAAGGTGTTGCAGAAGGCTGATAGGGTGTTGCTATGCAGTTGCTAAGGTGTTCTGAGTGATTTTAGCATGTTCCTGTTACATTTGCATTGGTGTCGTAATGCAGTACACACATTCATGTAGTCACAGCAGCTGCATAAGACATTATTATGTAATCTGGCTCGCAGCACATATGGTTTGTGCTAGACTTCCAGACACTGCTTTTCCTCTACAGTCAGGTAAATTACAGCTGTCTGTCACTAACATCACACAGATCACGACTAACATGCCTGTTTTAACCACTTCCAGCTGTTATGAGCAGACTCAGTGTTCAGATGCTCTTCTCCAAAGCGTTTCTGCCAACTGGACCAGTGAAACGCAAATGCTGGCCTTAAACACTAAATCACTAATGATGTAATTGTGAGACCTGCTGTTTGTAAATCTAGCCAAATATTCAACAGTCTGCCGGGTTACCACACATTAGCATGTGCACATGAATGTATGAGTGTTTCTTCAGCCATCAGCTATGCAAATCACTTAATATACTAAATTACCACAAAACACATTACCATTGAAATTAAATTAAATGAAAACACTGCTAACAATGCTGAACAGTTTATATGCTGTACATCATCACAGGAGAATTTATTTTTTTCATGAACTTTTCATGCATTTTTTTATTAATTTGTTTATTTTTATTTATTTATTTATTTGTTATTATTATTAATTAATTGTTTTTTTTTTTTACAATTTTGTATTGTGTTTGATACTGTTATGTTATGGAAGTAACTGATAAAACTAACATTTCAAATGTTTCTGGAAAAAAGACACAAAAACTAAAAAAAAAAGAAAAAAAGAATTGATTGATTTATTTGTTTGTTTGTTATTTTTGTATTTTATAGCTAGCACTTTATTTACCCCAAATAAACACAATTAAATAATATCTCACTTTTTGCATTATTTGACAAAATTACAGACATATACACAATATAAATATTTTGTTCACAAGTGTTTCTATCATTTTGGGTCTTAAACCCTCAAAGAGTTATTTTGGCATTTTATTTAGTACATATGCTGGTTGGACCGGCCTAGCTAGCATTTTATTTACCCTAAATACACAATTTAATATTACTTCTCACTTTTTGCATAATTTGACAAAATTACAGATTAATGCACAATAAAAATATTATATTTACATGTTTTTCTTCTTGATTTGTCTTAAGTCTTAAGCATGCTCTTAGCCAATATTGTTGTCTCCTAAATGAAAATGAATAATATATATATATATATATATATATATATATATATATATATATATATATATATATATATATATATATATATATGACCCTGGAGCACAAAACCAGTCTTAAGTAGCACAGGTATATTTGTAGCAATAGCCAAAAGTAAAAGGGTCAAAATAATAAATTTTTCTTTTATACCAAAAACTCATTAGGATATTAAGTAAAGAAACATAATTTTTGATTAGTAATATGCATTGCTAAGAACTTCATTTGGACAACTTTAAAGGTGATTTTCTCAATATTTTGATTTTTTGCACCCTCAGATTCCAGATTTTCAAATAGTTGTATCTCAGCCAAATATTGTCCGATCATAACAATCCATACATCAATGGAAAGATTATTTATTCAGCATCAGATGATGTATAAATCTCAATATTGAAAAATTGACACTTAAGACTGGTTTAGGGTCAGACACACACACACACACACACACACACACACACATATATATATATATATATATATATATATATATATATATATATATATATATATATATACATATACATTGAAATTAAATTATTGAAATTTTACTTTACTAATATTCATTGCTTAAAACAGAATGCTTGAGTCATAAGTAAAACAATAAAATCTATAAATAAGGCTTTTGAAAAGTAGCACAAACAAATGTCAACAAAACAGTTTTCCAAGTTTAATGTGACCTTTATATAATAAAAAGAGAAAGGAAATCTGTTTGTTTTAATTTAAATCAACCCCTGGGAACTGAAAGTGCTGATAGCTGAAGAAACACCTGAATGCATGAGAGACGGTAACCAAACGCTCTTTTCTTTCGCACAGTAGTTTGTTTATAGTCCATCGTCATTTTCTCTTTCTCGAGCGCAGCCGCTGCTGTCTGATTAGCACTGGTCAGCATCGGTCACCTGCTTCCCAGACGCCCACTGTTTCAACCAGAGGCCACAGAGTGACCGGAGCGGCCCACAGACACTGGACACTTACAAAGAACACTAACAAACATGATTAGAAAGATGAAACAGAAAAGAGGGACTTGTATGAATGATGCCACCCACAATGTCTAATGACTGAATCAATCACACAAGCTGAATTTAGGCTGGTGCCACAGTCCAGTGCCAACTAGTCAATGAGTCTGCACACAGATCACAACGCTTGCAGAGATAATTCATTTATTTATTTGAGAAACCATTTTGGCTATGAACTTTAACATTATATAAGATCAAACAGAAGAAAAAAAAAAAAACGTGAATGAAACAAAGTATCAACAAGTGAGTGTTTATAGTCATTGCCTTGTGAAAAAGAAGTGCACTTAACTGTACTGAATGTAGCGTACTTAAATATCTGCACTTAGTTAATGTAAATTGAATTAAATAAAAGGCCACTTAAAGACACGTATCACACGTAAGTACACTTTAAATACAAAAAGCACACTTTGTAATAATGTCAAATCAAAACTTTCACTTTAAGGTACATTTAAAACCATGTAAACACATGTAAAGTACTCACTTGTAATTTTAACTGTAGCATGTTATTTGATATTACATTTAAAGTTTATATATTTTAATTGTACTAAATTGCAAATTCACTACAAAAGTGTGACTACAAACATATTTAAATACAAGTTTCAGTAGAAATGACATTAAATTATATTTTAGTTTACTATAAATGCTCGTCAGTACATTCAGCAGTGCTTTAACCATATCTCAGTTATGAAATTACATACTCAAAAAAGCACTCTAAAATTCAGCTAATTGAATTTCATATAAATTTAAACAAATTTTCATTTAATTGCAAATAACACTCAACACTTTAATTGAGTGTGCACATAATTATATTTTATAATATAAAAGTATATTATTTTCATCTTTTTTAAAAGTATGCTAAAGTGTTCTTCTTTTTCACGAGGGACGAGTCAACATTTAGCCACTGGATTAATCTAACTAAACTAATCTTTACTAAACTGCTACTGTATGGCATTTCAGAGCTCCAAACCTTTGCAGAGATGCTGTATTTTGTCATTTTAGTTGATAAACTGCATCATTACAGTACATATTTCAACAAATACTGTGGTTGGAAGACAATACCAAGATACTGTTTTTCTCTTTTTATGAAAAATATTACCCAATATCTTTCATTGTTCTGTCATATAATATGTGAGGGGAAACAGATGGACCTGCCCTGATCGTGTTTTATCGTCTGTATTATTTTCAGAACCATTATTTTGTTATTCAGTTTCTTGCTGTGTCCAGGCCGCTCAAAGCCTCCAAAGAAAACAGCACACACTCTGCACATTCACACGGAGGAGTCCAGCTCTCTCATCTGAAGAAGAAAATCCCTTACCTTTCAAAGCCCAGCTGCCGTATCGATCTCTCCCATGAAGAACCTGAAAAACAACACGAGGAGGTGTTCAGAACAGCACAGAGATTATTCAGTCTGTAATCTGATGTAGAGGCTAAAGCTCAAGGCTGGTAATCAAAAGTCTGATTTAATAATTTTTTTAGTGTCTCAGCAATGGATGCTCTGCAGTGAATGGGTGCCGTCAGAATGAGAGTCTAAACAGCTGATAAAATAATCCACACCACTCCAGTCCATCAGTTAACATCTGGAGAAGACAAAAGCTGAGACAAAGGCTGGTAATCAAAAGTCTGCTGAAACATTATGAAGACATTTTTTTCATAAATTATTCAGCCCCATCTCATTAGTTTTCAAGGGAATTCAAACTGTCTGGGTATTTGCTAAAACATACAATATGAATATACTGGCAAAAACTAAAATGTAAAACTATTTATGTATGCACAGCTATATATGACGGTTTCCACAAAAATATTGTGCAGCACAACTGTTTTCAACATTGATAATAATCAGAAATGTTTCTTCAAATCAGCATATTAGAATGATTTCTGAAGATCATGTGACACTGAAGTGTGATGCTGAAAATTCAGCTGCGCATCACAGCAATTAAATAATTATTTTTGCATATATCCACGTACAAAACAACTATTTTAAATGGAAATTATTTTACTGTATATTTGATCAAATAAATGCAGCCTTGGTGAGCAGAAGAGACTTCTCACTAAATCTCACTAACCCCAAACTCCTGAACACTAATATAGCTGTAGATACAAGATCTAACAAGTGTGTGTGTGTGTGTGTGTGTGTTAAAAATGTATTTCATTAAACCATGCTTCAAGTGTGCTGTCCTGTAATACAGCGTAAGTCACCTCAGATAAAAGCAAATGACTTCTTATTTACAAAACACACGTGAAACGGCATTGTTTTGATATTATTCCGTCGTTCATTCGATCCAGAGCTGAGCAGAAATCATCAAATGTTGTACCTGGTGAGCGTGTGTTTCAGAAACCTCACTCACATCAGTGCAGAGATTAAACCCGTACGCTGTGAACCACAGATATCACCAGATCCTGCTCGTTTCACAGGCCCGATGCAGAACACTTACCAAAAAACATTTGGCAACATTTATTGTTTTCAAGTTTTTTGTCGGGCAGAAAACTCAAACAAAACACTATGTGATTCATAGCACACTGAATCTCTCCAGAGCGCCGCGCTTCAGTAAGAGTTTGTACGTCTGTTTACAGGGACACTTCCAGGTATTCAGAGCGGGGAATTCTGACTGAGTCTCTGCCAAGAGAAATACATGCCCTTCAGTTCATCCTCCAAGACTGAAGCAATTGTCCAAGAATTGACAAATTATTACTGATGTAATTAGGCTGCGGACTGCTTGGCAACTGAATCACATTGGCAAACTGGAAAATGAGCAAACCAGAAACACTATAAGAACAAAACAAAACGAAAAAAAGATTCAAACCTCCAAACCACTCCAAATATAACCGTTACGCTACGACATCACGTAACATCATTCCAAAATATGTTCGATTTCATACTAAAGGAATAGTTCAAAAACACAAAACATTGCTGAAATGTGTTCCTCCTCAGGCTATCTGAGATCAGGATGAGTTTGATTCTTCATCAGGTTTGTAGAAATGTGTCTCTGCATCAGTGTCTCAGCAATGGATGCTCTGCAGTGAATGGGTGCCGTCAGAATGAGAGTCCAAACAGCTGATAAAAACATCCACAGCACTCCAGTCCATCAGTTAACATCTGGAGAAGACAAAAGCTGAAACTAATCCAGAGTCCATAATCCATAATAACGCTTCCTGCAGTGAAAAAGTGCATCTCTTGTCGTCTCTCACATCAAAATACAGCCACATGTGTGTTTAGAGCGGTTTTGTCTTGTAAACGCTGCTTGATCTGCAGATTTCTCTCCTGATTCAGACCAGAACACTTTTTCACTTTTTTTTTGGTTAGTTTTTTACAAGCACGCAGCTTTTGTCTTCTCCAGATGTTAACTGATGGACTGGAGTGCTGTGGATTATTGTGATGTTTTTATCAGCTGTTTGGACTCTCATTATGACGGCACCCATTCACTGCAGAGCATCCGATAAATTTTAGAATTGTTTTTAAGACTTCATTCTACAAGGATGATTAAAACTGACACTTAAAGACATTTCAAGTGTTTTTTTTATTTTTTTATTATTAAATGTTGTCCTTATGTTTTTTTTCTATTCATCAAAGAAAAATATCTAAGTACAAAGTTTTACTTAGATAACAAAGTAAAAAAAAAAAAAAAAAAAATCATGCATAAGGACATGCATTTACTTAAATATGAAAAATAAATGTTACATTTTATACTAAAATGTGTATTAAGCATGTAAAAAAAACAATAAAAATGTTGATTCCAAAATGATAAACCATATGCATAAACATTAAATTTACAATGCTGAAAAAAACAACCAAAAAAAAAAAAGAGCGATCTTAGAGGTTTACTTGACATTTGTACGACATTAAATCACTGAATACCTGAATCTAAATCAGCCGTATAAGAAAGCATAGATAGATAATAACTGTATTTAAGCAGGCCATCACTTTCTTTTATCTGGTGAGTATCCAAATACTTTTGTTAAGCCCAATTACTAACAGACACCAGATGTTTGGTTTTTTTATTTTTTTTTATAGAGACGTTCACAAATATGTCTAGAGTTTAAGATCAAAGCTCATAAAGTTTCCTTGTTTGACATACAATGCTATATTTGGAAAAGATCTATCAAGTCAGACTGAGTTGTGATATCGAGAGTGATCAGAGAATGCAGATTTTGGCGTGCCGAATCATCACAGCTCATAAAACATTAAAACATTTCACATCTACAGTCTAGCGGTAGTTCTGGTTTCTGCTGTTGTCTCAGGTGGATCTCAAGGCCTTCATGATGACGCTCAGGAAACCCTTCAGGATGAGGCTGCTAAACAAAGAGTCTGATGATTTCATAATATTTCTTTGGGAAGACTGAAAACACTTGGAGATCACGCTGAACTCCTCGTGTTCGTTTCAGACGTCTGTGAACGTTCTCAAGCCAGCGGGGAAATAAAGCGGCGTCCACATGAAGGTGTGGAGCTTCTCTGCTTACGTGGATTCGGAGAGATTCGATTTAGATGTTTTCAGATGTGGCTGTCATTTTCACTCTCATTTGTTTTCACAATATCACCCGAGGAGAAGTCCAAGTCAAAACAAGCCTTCACAGAAATCCAGTGCTTTCTTATTGTTGAAACCCAGCCATCCATGTGGTTGTTCACAAAACAGTTTAGAAACCATTTATTTTATTTTATTTTATTTTATTTTATATTTTATATTTTATATTTTATTTTATATTATATTATATTATATTATATTATATTATATTTTATATTATATTATATTATATTATATTATATTATATTATATTATATTATATATTATATTATATTATATTATATTATATTATATTATATTATATTATATTATATATTATATTATATTATATATTATATTATATTATATTATATTTTATATTATATTATATTATATTATATTATATTATATTATATTATATTATATTATATTATATTATATTATATTATATTATATTATATTATATTATATTTTATATTATATTATATTTTATATTTTATATTATATTATATTATATTATATTATATTATATTATATTATATTATATTATATTATATTATATTATATTATATTATATTTTATATTTTATTTTATATTTTATATTTTATATTTTATTTTATTTTATTTTTAAGGAATGAAACCTATTTCCACCACATAATACAAAATAAAACAAGCAATTGTGCGATAAAGCTTAAAATAAGAACACTTGTATGAAACATTATCTCACTATGTGAGATATAAAATCATAGTGTTGACATATTATAAAGTAACAATTATGAGAAACATCTAAGCAATAATGAAAAGCTGCCATCAAAAGAAATAAAATCATTTATTATTAAACAAGGCAGAAACAAGCTTTCAAATAAAGGAGTACAACACTAACTCACAAAACACAACTATACACTTTGTCTTTCAAAGTTAATGCAAAGATTATTGGATTATGTTTTACAAGAAATTACTATTTCATTTTTTCTAATTCAAAAGGTTGTGTTAAATTCAATGTGTAACCTGCCAATTCTTTGTAATTATTTGTGAAATTAACTAGCAATTTCTGACTAAAGACTTATTTCAATGTGATTCCCACAACATTCTAATGTGTATTTATTGCATATTTTATCATTAATAATAATTGTAAAAATCCTGAATATATTATATTATACAGTATATATATACTACTGTTCAAAATTTTGGAGTTTATATTTTTTTATGTTTCTGAAAGTAGTCTCTTCTGCTCACCAAGGCTGCATTCATTTGATTAAAAATATAGTAAATATTGTGAAATATTATTAAAATTTAAACTAGCAGTTTTCTGTGTGAATATGTGTTAAGCTGTAATTTATTTCTGTGATGCGCAGCTGTATTTTCAGCATCATTACTGCAGTCTTCAGTGTCACATGATCTTCAGAAATCATTCTAATATGCTGATTTGCTGCTCAACAAACATTTCTGATTATTATCAATGTTGAAAACAGTTGTGCTGCTCAATATTTTTGTGGAAACCGTGATGCATTTTATTTTTCAGGATTCACAGATGAATAGAAAGTTCAAAAGAACAGCATTTATTTGAAATAGAATATTTTGTAACATTGTAATTGTCTTTACTGTAATTTTTGATCAATCCAGTGCATCCCTGCAGAATAAAAGTGTCAATTTATTTAAGGAATTGTTTTGAAGTGGATGTCAGTGACCTTGAGGAAACCGAGCGTCGTCACATCGAGCGTGTTGTATTTTTAGAGAGCAGGGAGATCCGCGTCCTGAGGAAGCCGATCTTTATCTGCCACAAAAATATTAAGACAAACAGAGCGGAGCGCGCAGGCGTTTGTTCTTACTGCTGGCAATCGTACAGTACACGGTGACAGATGAAGAGGCTGGCAGTGCTGGAGCTCATACAAACACGAACAATGCCTTATTAATTCACTCAGCAGAAGGTGGAAATAAAGCATGCGATTGTGTAACTGCATTCATGTCAATAATGAGAATTAGAGAAGCGTTTGATTGGATCAGAAATACTTCAAATGCAAGCAAACAATGCTATCGTGTGTGAAACTGAAACATTTAGCACATTATCGTCTCTCACACAGCAGCCGTTTGACTCTATAAACCAGAGCCGCCGCTGATCAAGAGCTTTCGTCTCCAGCTTCAACGAGCGCTTGTTTCTCTGTTCCAGCACCTCTTTACTGCCTCAGATTTATTAGGAGAGAGATGTCATTTTTGGCACAGGCCGAGTTTACCGCATCGCACAGAAATGCAGTGTAAACACGTAATGAGACGCTAGAGCGGCTGATAAACAGAGGAATGCTCCTTCTGCTGCGTTCAGTCAAGTCTGAAACACGCACAGTGGCACAAAACACTGTTTTGACGATTAATCTTAAGCCACACTTCAAAATATACAGCAATTGTTTTTTTTTTGTTTTTTAAGCAGAAGATGGAAATTGGCCAAAATAACAAACGTTTTTATTTGTTGTGATTGAAAATCAGGGTTATTCCACCAAATGAAGAATTTATTTGCAGAAACGATAACTCAGTTTTTTTTAAACATTTATAAAAAAAAAAAATCATGTTCTTATTGTGTTAGCTAGCTGTATTTTTTTAGTTATTTTTACTTAATCAAAATATCCCAACTGCAGATTGATTGATATTATCGAAATGCACAATTAAAAAAAAAAAAAAACATGATTTTTGAAAATTGTTAAGAACGGAGTTATCTGTTTTTGCAAATGAACTCTTCAAATATTGATTTCTTAACTCTTCTGAGGATAAAAGATTGGTATAGTGTTGTCTAAAAATTAATATAAGCATTTTATTTTGACCAATTGTCATTTCCTTCTCTAAATGACAAATTTGTATTTAAAATTTGGAGGAAGTGTCATCAGAATTAAACAAAAAATTATGTTTTACTCAAACACATAACTATAAATCATAAATTTCAAAGTGGTCTCTTTTTTCTTTTCTTTTTTTCATAGCTGTATGAACATGCATTATATAAGAGCTTAAATTCCACGACATTCTATTCTATTTCCAAAACAGAGTAAAAATTGTGCTATAATGCTTAAAATAAAAATATCATCACAATTTGAGTGAAATAAATTCACTTTGTGAGATATAACGGTGACATTAATACACTCTGTGAAATTCAGTATCAAAATAATGAGAAATAGATATGCAATTCTGAATAATACAGTCGCCATCACAAGAAATAAAACCATAATTGCCTTTTTATTAATGCAGAAACAACCTTTCATTACCATGAACCACAACAGTAATTTATACTGACTGCAATTTGTTTATCATTAACTAACAATTATATATGTATATTAATGTATTATTATATTACATTAGTATTATATTATATTAGAAATAAAAAAAAAATGTAGCACAAACATCATTTTTAAAGCAAAATTTTACAAAAAGTCATTTGACATGTTTAAAATGATTGACTTTGCAAATTCATTTTTTGTTAAAATTTAAAACAAAAAGTATTTGACTCAAAAATGCAACTAATTTATATTGATTGCATATTTTAATTATTAAATAAACATTATATATATATATATATATATATATTATTATAAGTAAGAAATACAGCACAAACACAACACTTTTAAAGCAAAATATTGTACAAAAATGCATTTGTCAAGTTTAAAATGACTGATTACGCACATTAATTTAAAGTTAAAAGTGAATATTTGGCACTTTCTGGTTGTCAAATATTAGTGGAGCATTTTTATTTTATAAACTAAAACCATCCAGCCACTAAAATCACTTTTAGGAACATTTGATTAAACATAATTGAAAAAAATGCTTTGCTAATGACACTTTGTGCAATTAAATGTAAATATTGTATGCGATTTAAAAAGACCCCGTATACTTTTTGGCCACTTCTTGCAGAAATGCACGCAAAACTGTACGGTGCTCATCTGTTTTCCAGCATTTTGAAAGCTACATACGGATTACAGCTGAATCATAGGAATTGTTTGAGTTTTGCATGTGCATCTAATGCACACAATATGAACACCAGGTGTTTCCAAACGTGCAGCCGCTTCCTTTCTGACGGGAACACATTCAGCCTCAAGCAGCTGCTGCTGTTTCACAGTCAGTTCTTACACATCAAACAGCACAGGCGATGAGGGCTGGCGGAGGAAGAGCTGGTCTCAGGTCAGGCGTTACTAAACAATGCATGTCTGAAGGGTATAGTTCATACGGACGCAAACGCACGACCTCGGCTGACCCATATCAAAACAACGGAAAGGTGCTGAATGCTGACTGATCAGATAAACGCATGAACGCTTCCTGAAGTATAGATGTCATATATCAACGTCCTACATTTTTCACTCACTAATACACCGTAGAAGAAAGAGTTCGTGCTAAATGTCATTTTTCTGTGGAACTCAAAAGAAGCATTCAGATTCAGTAAAAAATTAAATTGTGATTTTTTTATCCCACAATGCTGACATTTGCCTTGTAATTAAGAGTTTTTATTTCAAAATTCTGACTTAAGAATTGCAAGAAAAAAAGTCTGAATTGTGAGATTATTTTTATTAACATAATTATTATTATTATTATTTTTTCATGGCAGAAAATAAATAGAATTGCAAGATAGACTTTCGTCTTTATGTTATATTTTTTATTCAACCCATTGAATAAAACGTAAAGTTTCATCTTAATTCTATTCTGGTGACATACAGAGCCAAAATTATGAAAATTGTGTCTTTGTCCAAATATATATTCTTGTATATGAACCACAAATCAACTTCTTCTGCAATGCAAGACTATAAGACAATTAAAGTCATAAATTTTGCCTCAGGTTACTTCTCAGAAAGAGAGTATCAAACAAACATGTGGAAAGAATACTGAACTTTAAATCATGAAGAACATGTAAGAAATACAGAGAGAAGAATCAAATAATTTGCCTGCAAGAGCCAAAATGGCTTTCTGAAATACAACAAATATGGTTAGGTTTGTTAATAATAATGTCAATAATGACAATGCATGACGTTAGAAGCCTTCATGCAAGAAACGTTTGACTAGTAGCTGGTTCTCATTACAGGGCTGTTATGAAATATTACTGTAATGCTCTTCTCATGTGCATTTTTCTCTAACTCTTGCCACAAGAAGTCTAAGTCTGACTTAATATCTGCTTGATATGAAACAGTTTTGTGGTCATATTTATAAACAGATGAAACTATAAAATGCCAAATTCTGTGGCTCGATCTAAAACTATGATTATGGCTTTGGATAAAAGCATCTGTTAAATAAATATCTGTGTGATTAATTTCAGATGTAATGATTTTTAATGCGAGCAGAGTTTGTCACACGCTGCTTAAAATATCAGTTTAAGGTAATGCAAATAAAACATTAAATATAAATGAGGTTTTACAATCCTGGACTGTTGCCAATCAATGATATTTTAGTATCGTTAGAGATTTTTTGTTAAAGTTTAAGTCATTTTGTTGTATGCTTTTGTCATTTTTAGTTTTTTTTTTTTTTATGTGTATGTCTGTATAGTTTTTATTTCAGTTTTAGTTAATATCTAAACTGAAAAAAAAAAGAAATGTTGCTGAATATTTAACTTTATGTCTGTTAATGTTTATTTCATCTAACTTTTTATTATATTTATTTATAATAACCCTGCTGCCAATATAATGCTATTAACCACCAAATCACATTGCTGTTATAAAATACAATGTTCATATCAGAAATGTATAGAGAATAATACTGAGAGAAAATATGCATCCTTTAGTACTTAATCAATTAGAAAAATTATCAAAATAAAATTTTACATAATTAAAAAATAATTTAAGATATACACTAAAATGTACAACAATTAGTAAACAAAATGATATACTATGCCTACAGTAAGATGGAAATTATCTACAAAACAGAGTCAGAACAAACATATTACAAACACTGTAATAAATGAAAGGAAGCAATGAAAAGTGAGTGTGTGAAGCGGGTTTGTTCACAGAGGCCCAGCGCTCACGACCCGCCAAAGAAACACATTTAGGGCACTTACTAAACGTCTAAAGACGTGCATGCTATAGTTTTAAGCTGGCTCTGTCCTTCTCTTACAGAACTCGAGATCAGTTTTTAGTCTCTTGAATGCTTAGTCATTGCTCTGCATGTCTGATAAAAGTTTTTATATCAAATGGTTGGGTAATGATATGTTTTCAGGGGCCTATGAGAGCGTGTGCAGGGTTTGCGTAATGCATGGCGTAAGCGTGTGCTGGTGTTCAGAGCCAAACACTAATGCAGTCAGAGGCTCGGTCTCAGATCTCCTTCAGATGCCTGCTGTTGTTTTTGGCTCCTTTTAGCCTTGAGCCTTGAGGGTTGGCTTGCATTAACATGTGTGCGCACCCATAAGAAAAGCCATTACATTCATCTGACCCCAAATCATAAAAACCTGCACTTTTTTGTATGCATCAAGGATGTATTAAATAGTTTAAAAGTATCAGTAAAGACATTTATAATGTTACAAAAGATTTCAAACAAATGTTTTTCTTTTGAACTTTCCAAAAAATAAAACTTCAAAAAATTTCAAAATTTTCCTCTCAATCCTGACGTTATAATTCTCGACGGTGAGAAAAAAGTGCAAAGAATCGTGAAATTGTAAGACATAAACAAAGAATTGCCAAAAATAAAAGCTGAATTATTAATATGCACAATTGCAAGATATAAACAATAGTGAGATATAAATGCTGAATTGCGAGATGTAAGCAAAGAAGATATGAACAAAAGAATTGTGACAAATAAATGCAGAAGTGTGAGATATTAAACAATTGCGAGACATAAACGCTGAATTGTGAAATACTAACAAAGAATTGCGACAAATAAACGCTGAATTCAGAGATATAGACAACTGCGAGATATAAACAAAGAATTGTTGAGATATAAACTGCGAGAAAAAGGCTGAATTGTGAGAACTGCCAAAAAGAAAGTCAGAATTATTAATTTCTATATCATATTTCTAACATTTTCATCAGAATTGTGAGATAAAAGTTACAATTAACAGTTTTATTTATTTATTTTTTTTTTTTATTCCGTGTCAGAAACAAGCTTCCATAAAAAAATAAAATAAAATAAAAAATTGTTATAAGATTTCGAAATATTACTGTATTTTTGATCAAATAAATGCAGCCTCGGTGAGCAGACGAGGCTAAAAACGTTTACAAACCCCAAACCTCTGAACGTATTTGTGAATACAGAGATGTAGAGTGAACACAAACCTTAAAATTAACAATGTATGAAAAAGCCACATATGTTTAACTTACAGATTCTCTTGATTTAAAAGTGAAGGGTGTAGTTTAATTGTCCGGACAGCATAAGCCCAAGAATTTGTAAGAGTATTTAAAGAAACGCTAGCAAATCAAGAGCCCTTTCTATCATGATTGTATGCTTGCAAAGACACAAGAAAGAGCAGCGGCCGTCCTGTTGGAGAGCTCTTCTGTCATGTCTGGCTCCTTCACTCTTCATAGTAAGTTTATCTCCATCTTGAAGGCAGATGTTGTGGCTTTTACGCTTGGAGAAAGTGGCTCTGGTTGTGTGCAGGTCTGGTTGGGCCGAGGGCCCAGGTTCTGTGCGAGCGTTAGTGTCGGGGAAACATGATCCAGCCATGCGTTTGACCTCGAGGCACCTCCGTCCGGCTCGGCAGCTCAAGCAATCGCATCTAACTGTCTGTGCCAACTCTGTGATTTACACAAATCAAACTAGCCTATCCTCAAACTTTCAACCATACGTACACTTTTACTGGGTTCACATTTTAGTGGCTTAAGTGGCTAATGGATTTTGTGAGCGAAGAACAATTCAGTCCTCGATCTGAAGCGAATGATGATGTGTTAACGACACTGAACGCTCTGCTTGCAACTAGAGTTATTATACTTAACTGAAACTAAACCATTAACTTGCATTAAAAAACTTGCCAGCCACCGCCAGCGTTTTTGCTGACTTTCACTAAAGTGTCATGGCCCCCAGAATATTTTGTTGCATGAATATCTGAACATGCATCAACACATCAAAATAAAGATCAGACCCTCTACTTTCAAACAAAAAAAAATATTGGTTCTGCCAATTTTTTTTTTTATTCTAGCTTCAAGCATTGTTTTTTTTAACAATACTTGAATAGGTTTATAAAAAAAGCAACATTTTGAGCAAAAAGCTGAGAAAATCGCATTTTTATTAAATACTACATCTGGATCATATTCAGTAATATTATCAAAGAAAAAGATGTAGTAGATGGCTTCCATCAGTATCCCAAAGCTTGCACAGAACACTTTCTGGATCCATATTTCACGCTGTAGTTTTCATTTATTTGCGGTTAGTGTTGATGATCGCATTATTTTTCATATGCATGTGTTTACATATGAGATCGCTCGTTTCTGCGTCTTCCTCGCCTGTGTTTTTGATCGGCACTTTCTAGACTCATTTAGGAGATGCGTAATAGCGCCCCCTAGTGTATAACAGGGAAACCACAGGAAATTCTGCATTTGGCAGAGAAAGAATTAATAAAAAAATCATTTTTAAATAAACTTAAACTGAAATAAAATATTTATAACTTATTTTAGTTAGTAGCTAATTCTTTTTTTTTTTTTTTTACAAAAGATTTATTTGATCCGCAAAGGAGTCATAAGGGATAACATCTCCTTCTCTGTGGACGGCGAGGAAATCCCACGTTTGAGAGACCAACCAGTAAGAAGCCCAAAACGCCACGTCCCAAGTGCAGACTGGAAGTAAGTGGAAAGCAACACATGCAGTTCACCAGGCCATAACCCGCCCGAAACACCAAGAGGTCGTCGGAATGGTGCAACATGGCAGGGCAGGCTTTGGCTTGGGAACCTCACCAAAGATGTGGTCAGAGGCTTCAAAGATAGAGAGGAAAAATCGGACTATCTCTGAAGGCACGAGGGATGAAGAGGAGAGCTATAAGATCAAAGCTGTGAGCCAAGGCCAACGAGGGAGATGGACGACGTGGAGGCTGTGAGCGATAGGGTCCTGACTTGGGCTGATTTGTGGAGGATGCCTCAAGCAAGGCTGAGCTTCCTAATTAGGGCTACGTATGACACTCTCCCAAGCCCACAACATTTGAAACTATGGTACGGTGCAGAGGAGAGCTGCCAGCTTTGTGGACATCAGAACCCCAGTTCAGCTGCAAAACGGCACTGACTCAAGGTCGCTATGGATGGCGCCACGATCGGGTCCTGCGTAAGTTAGCTGAAGTCATCGAGGCACGCAGACTGGAAGTAAACAGGGCCAGCCACTAAGCAGTGGTCCCTACCGTCACCAGGAGATAACTGGGAGTTGAGAGGTGACCTTGACTGCCAGCTTCCCCAGCAGCTTGCCATAACTTCCCTGCGGCCAGACATTGTGCTCTGGTCCACTACCGCAAGAACTGTCATTATGGCGTGTCTTGCAGCTGCGTGCGTAGAAGCAGGGTGGAGGGCTTTCATTTATCTGCCGGGGCTTCACTGGAACATCTACTCAGCGGCTCTTAAAGTCCCTCGGTGTCAGAGGCCCCAAGTTGGCAAAGGCACTGAAAGAGCTGGCAGAGGAGGCAGAGCGAGGGAGCTTCTGGCTCTGGCTTCGGAGAAAAGACAAGGTTTGGGGAAGAGAAGGATCCTAAGGCTGGCTGCAGGGGGCGGCAGGGAGACGTCCCTACCCTAAATGCTGTTATTTTGAACTTTCTATTTTCCACGGGATAAAAAAATAAAAAAGGTAATTGCTTTTTATTTCACAATTCAGACTTTTTCCTTGCAATTTTGTGTTTATATCTCTTAATTCTGAGGAGAAAAAGCACAAAGAACTGTGAGACATAAACACAGAATTGCAAGGAAAAAGGTTACAATAGTTGACTAAACTTAAACAATAAAAAAAACTGCCAAGGTAACATTGTTCATTTTCATTTAGTTCAACTTGATACCAAAATGCTACACTAAAATAACAAACTAAATCTGAAAAAAAAGTACTAAAACTTAAAAAAATGACAAAAATAAAAACTTTTTCAACACATTAATAAAAACAAATCTCGAAGTTACAAAAAAACAAAAAAAAAACAATTGCCAGTAACTGACTTTAAATTGAAGGTCTGTTCACCAAAACAAATGTCTGCTGTGAAGAAAACCAGACAACCAATAAGATTTGCAAAGAAACAGACTGTTTTTCTAAGTGACAGTGAATAGCAGAGGAAGAAACTAGAAACTCTCGTTGCAAATACACACAATCTAAACGGCTGTTTGAAACAGAAACACAAAGTTGTGCAGCACTTTGTGCACCAGGGTACTTCTGCTTTTCCATTAGCGCCACCTACGATCAAAGAGCGAATCTGCATTTTCATTCAGCCCATCTGCCATTTTTATGCATTGCTCCGAACAGAGAAATCACACACAAAAATCTGACCAAATGTTCCTGCAACAAATTTGTGTTGATTTAATAAGATTTAATTTTTAATAAGTGTTTGATTGGTTCATTATGTTTAACTGGTTAAATCAATTAACCAAATCTAACCGGGTTTCTCTTCCACCTGACCTCAACCGGCTCCATCTAATGCATTAGTCAGGTTTAAGAATCTGTAGCGGAGAGCTATATCTAGTCAGTACTCACAGTTGAAGCTGGGCTCGATGCTGTCTCCTGCTAACAGACTGTTGATTGTGATTTGGTAGATGATGTGCAGCAGCAGGAACGTCATACTGGTGAAGCACAGGGATTTCAGCAAGCGCCCCGTGTGACCTGTAGAAAGAAAATAATTAACACAAACTTTAAATTACATTAGCAAACATTGTGCATACAATCTTCCTGCAAGTTTGAAGTATACAGTACTTTGGTTCATAAGTGCATGACATAAATTTCATGATCAGCATAGAATACATGTACTGTATGTGTCTGGAACTAATTAGCTGGTCCACAGGCAACACTGGCCCGGCTTGTTGTTTCACAGTTTAAAAAGAAACGTAAAAGACAGAACAACAACACACCTACTGGAGATGACAAGAAGAATAGACGCTTGTTGATGACAGCTTGTGAAAGAAGATTAGATAAATGCAGTAAATCTAGTTTAAACATATCCAAAGACATTTTTTATTAGACATTTAACTTCTGGAGAGAAACACTGAGATGAATCTTGTGTCATTCCAACACTGTCTCAGCAATGGATGCTCTGAAGTGAATGGGTGCCGTCAGAATGAGAGTCCAAACAGCTGATAAAAACATCCAATATTAAGACATTTTTAACTTTAAACCATTGCTTTCGAGTCAATAATCATAATGCTTCCTCCAGTGAAAAAGTCCATCTCCTGTTGTCTCTCACATCTGACGGCACCCATTCACTGCAGAGGATCCACTGGAGAGCAAGCGATGTAATACTGCATTTATCCAAATCTGACCTGAGGGTGAGTACATTTTCACAAACTTTCATTTTCAGGTGAACTATTCCTTTAAGTCGTAACATCAAATCCTGTCGACTTCTGAAACTGTTACAGAGGAGGAAGAACTCAATGACTTGTAATATCCCAGATTCTTATGCTTTTCAGTCCAGCAGTGACGCTGTGGGGTGAAAGTTCATCAAGTTGAACCTGTGCTTCTGCTCTTAATAGAGCAGAAAAGAGCTGCTGTAATCCACTGTTATTATCAGAAATTCACCCTTGTATTACAGCTCTCTCTGTCTCTCTCTCACTCTGGGCTTTCATTCAGCACTGATATTTTTGGCAGTGTTTGGGCTGTTCATCATTTAGGATCATGAGGCTCAGTGTGAGTTCAGAGCCGTGGCGATTTCAGAAAAATCTAAATGAAACAATGCAGTGAGTAATGCACGAGGTCAAAAAGGGTCTTGCATTTAAACATTTTTATATGAAAGAAGGGTTTGGGTTGGATGGGTGTTGGTCCGCTATCAAAGGATGCTGGGAATAGCACAGATAGCATCAAACATGAATTTTAGGATATTAAAAAACACCCACAACCCATCCGGCCCAAATGAGGAAATGACATCATATGCAAACCAATAAGTGCTTAATTGAATTGTCAATTTGGGACAGATCATATCACAAATTAAAGAATTATGAAAGTATCTGTAAGAAAGCAGAATGAAATTTCACCCTACTTTTGGGTTTGCATTGGCAAAAATGCTAAGAAATGTGTTTGTAGTTGATTTTTGAAGGCTTTGCAACCAATATCCTCTGGTCAAGGAAGTGGCTGAGGTAGAAAACGAGGTCTTTTACAAATAAAAGTATGCATAATATTAGTGAGTCTAAAATCACAGTCAAACGTGGGCCTGTAAGCGAAAGAGTCTCTTTTGATTAAATGCAGACCTCATTAATTCACATTTACGGTCATATTCAAAATATCAGAGGTAATGAGAGCGGATTGTTTGGTTCCTCGTGGATTTTGATGAAATATTATGTATCAGTCCTCAGACACGGCTGTTTCCGGAGCGCACCGTAACTCAATTTCTTAAAACATTAGGAAGCAGAACCAAGGCTAAAATCTTCCTCGTTATAGAATTAGAAAACTTTTAGAAAGGACTAGAAAAAAGTGACTTTGTTGGACATTTTTGTCTAATTATCCTCTAGTTTTATGGCATTTATATATGATTGTTGGTTTAATCTATGTGCTAGTGTCCTAAAAGTTAACAAAATAAACCTGTAGTTCCTTACACAACTGATCATAATTCAGTCAGTGACATTTGTTGTTGATGATAAATTAATATCTGTTTTTTCATCAGAGATGCATTAAATTGGTCAAAAGTGACAGTAAAGACATTTATAGTATTCAAAATAATTATATTTAAAATAGATGCTGTTCTTCAGAACTTTCTAATCATCTGTGAATCCTGAAAAATAAAATGTATGACGAAAAAAAAAAATTTCAACATTGATAATAATCAGAAATGTTTGTTGAGCAGTAAATCAGCATATTAGAATGATTTCTGAAGATCATGTGACACTGAAGACTGCAGTAATGATGCTGAAAATACAGCTGCGCATCACAGAAATAAATTACAGTTTAACAGATATTCACATAGAAAATAGCCGTTTAAAATTGTAATAACATTTCATATTTTTACTGCATTTATGATCAAATAAGTGAAGCCTGGGTGAACAGGAGAGACTTTTTTTTTGTTTTTTAAATACATTAAATCTAACAGTCTTTTGAACAGTAGTGTAAATTGAAAATATTCATTCCTTCCCTTCCAGGAAAATTAACCAGATAACATCATCTCATATTTTCATATATGTAGCTGTATTGTAAGCAAAAGGCTATTGAATATTTCCATCAATACAGGAAAAAAATTGCATTGATCAAACCATTTTATGTGGTTTTAAAACTAATAAATGAATGATTGAACAAACATATCTGTAACAATCGAGTAACACCGTGCAGAAAGCAGACTAATGTTTTCACAAACATTAATTTTTGGAGCACTTGTCTCCATCAATGTATTAACACCTACTGATAATAATTTCTAAAGCACCTGAGGAATCGGAAATCACTGCCAAGCGAGTCTGCCAAGATTTTACGATCTTGGTTTACTGTTATGAAAATGTTTTACAGGTCTGCTCATACCATCGGTTTTAGCCTAATTACAAAACGTTCTCTTCAACAGCAGCAAATCAACTGTATGTCAAAGGCTTTCTTTTGACTAATGCGTAGAGTGATGAAAAAACACATCAGTCAATAATTCGGTGGATGGAATATGTGCCGATGACGACTGTAAGCAAATGGAGTTGCAGCATGTATTGAAGCCATTATGAGGTGCAGCAGGAATTTTAGTAAAAGCCGAAGTGAGTTTGAGCCCCTCCGCGGCAGAAAGGCGAAACCGGCACAGGAAGCGCAAATATGGACCAGATGTGTTTGTTATTTAGCGGCGGAGGACTAAAGGCTGCTCTGTTGGCACGTTCGGCCGCGGTTTCTCATTATTCTGTTCCCCGATGAGCCATTGCATCCATTCCAGGCGACTGAACGAGTCTCCGTGTTTGTATGTGGTGTGTAATGGTGAAAATGTGAGCAGCTTCATTGTCTGAGAGCTCCAAAAAAAATGGGCCGGACTTGTAATCGTATTCAATATTGCCAAATTGAAAGCTGGAGATGGTTTGGAGCATCAAAAATCCCCTTGGCTCCTCTGGACAGAGATATTGGTGTTGGCTTGTTTTTGTAAATGTAAGTTAGGAGGGATTATAAAGGGACTATCTGTCGATATCAGCATTGATCGATTGACCACAACGCACAGACACTGACGACAGCAGAACCTCGGTCGATAATATCAGATCTCCAAAAGCTTTTAGGGACTTAAATGGAAAATCTGAGATTCACAATTGACAGCAATGAGCAGGATAGAGTCAAATCTAATCACACAGGCTATAAAACGCTTCTCTTATGGGAATGTCTCTCCTCTCATAATTGATTTGAATCAATTCATTCTTACAATACAATTACTTTAAGCCAGAGAGCAACTACTCAAGCCTGGTAGAGTTTAATAGTTATTATATGCACAGTACATACACTATCTTTCAAAAGCTTGGGATTGGAAAGAATTTGAAGTGTTTCTGAAAAAAAAAAAAAAAAAAAGTATCTTAAGCTTTGATCAAAAATACTGTGTAAAATTATGAAATATTATTACAATTTAAAACAGCTGTTTTCTGTGTGAATATCCATTAAACTGTAATTTATTTCTGTGATGCGCAGCTGTATTTTCAGCATCATTACTGCAGTCTTCAGTGTCACATGATCTTCAGAAATCATAATAATATGCTGATTTACTGCTCAACAAAAATTTCTGATTATTATCAATGTTGAAACCATTATATTGTTTGTGGAAACCGTGATACATTTTATTTTTCAGGATTCACAGATGAATAGAAAGTTAAAAATAACAGCATTTATTTGAAGTAGAAATCTTTTGTAACATTATAAATGTCTTTACTGTCACTTCTGATCAATTAAAAGTGTCCTTGGTGAATAAAAATATAAATTTCCTACCAAAAAAAATAATAATAATAATTACTGACTGCTAACATTTGAACAGTAGTGTACTATAAAACTAAAAAATATTTAAAAAAAATTATAATATTATTTATTTGATTTAACATTGATTTAAGATAAATATAAGATAAATATTCAAGCTAAATTTAAAACAGATTATTCTGACTAGATTAATTCTGAGTCACTGTGAAATTATTATAAACATACACTGCACATTTTGTATTAATAGAGTAAATGCAATCAATCTGCAGTTGAGTTGGTGAACTATATTACTGATAAATAAACCCATGTTTACCCACGGCGTGAACCGCTGAATTAAAACATGCTGCTTTATTTTACACTTTGAACTTTTTAAAACCAAAATGCTTGAATAGTTGTTTACTGTTCCCAGATACTTCGGTCAGTGTTTCGCTCAGCATCTGGTTTCTGAGTTTACGTGTCAAGAAAGTGAATCACCACAAGCTCTGATTCATTTATAAAAATCCCAGCAAATCTCTGTAGCGCAGGAAAAGTCTCGTCTGACCTTTTCTTACTGGCACGGTTTATTACAGACTCACACAGCCATATTAGATCAGAACGCTGTTATATAAATGACTTCAATACGTTTACAAAAAGGATTAAAACGTAAGAAAAAAGGAAGCCGTGTGGGTGTGAAACAGATCCAGGACTCAGAGTTCACGTCTAATTCACCAACATTTCCTTCTTTAAACATACTAGATATATTACGGTGTCAGTGCTTTACGGTTATTTATACTCCGGTCTGGTGCCACGAACTTATCAAACTCTGTTTTACAACAGCTTACGGTTTGCAAAAATGTGGGACTAACATGAAAACACAGCAGAAATGCACTGAACAGCAGGTAAACTCAGTTCAGTCGGTTATATATTACCCACAATACATCTAAAGCAGCTGTTCGAACTTCTGTGCATTATTCAGATGCTTTCTCTAGTTTTTAACAATCTAGGAATATGACTCAACTAGGATTCGCAGTACGTTTGTGAGATCTCAATGAACAATGGTGCTCACAGAGCCAAAAATCCTGACTCCATTTACTCACCCAAACCTGGATAACTTGCTTTTTTTGTAGAACACAAAAGGAGATGTTTTGAAGAATGTCAATGCTGCTCGCTTCCATGCAACAATGCCATATAGTGATCAGGGGCTGTCAACATCCATAAAAGCACAACAAAAGTAGCATTTATATTACTTAAACAATATATTAAGCCTTCTGAAGTCACACAATAGCTTTGTATGATAAACAGACTGAAATGTAAGTAAATAATTCATCTGAAATCTCATTTGCGCTTACGTATATTTAATTGTGGTTGTTACATTTGAACATGCAGCAGAAGTGAGGATGAGTTTTGAGAGCTTTATGAATATGAGGGTGATTAAATGAAGACAGAATTTGTATTTCTGAGTAAAGTATTGCTGGAGGAACGCTTGAGAGGAGAGATACGGTGGATACTTCACATTCTTGAGCTTCCAAAGGCTTTTTGTTTACATTTTCCTCAACTTGTTTCTTATTTCAGTGCTTTGAGTCAAGTTTTATATAATATGTGCACCACGGTTTGTGGTCAGTATGATTTTTTTTGAAAGAGATGAATACTCGTGTTCAGCAAAAGTGCATTAAATTGATCAAAAGTGACAGTAAAATATCAAATATCAATTTCATTGTTTTTTGTTGTATTTTTAATTAAGCAAAAGCAGCATTGGTGAGCAGAAACATTAAAAATCACACAGCCGCATGAAGTAGGTCAGATTGCAAGTAGATAAATAAGTGAATAAATGAAGACGACTGCTCGTAAGGACCTGTGAATCATCGCTTCCCGAGGAAGTGAGGTGAGGCTCTCCATTGAGTTCTGTTTCCTCAGGAAACGTCTTGCCTCGAGAGGACACATCGTCTCTTTGTCCTGCACTTATATTTCTCTTTCTCCTGGGATCAATGGCCTTTCAATGTTCTCATTACATCAATGTTTCTCCAACAAAAACTTAAAGGGATACTTCACCCAAAAACTCACTCACCCTCATGTCATACAAAAACTTGTGTTACTTTCAGTGGGACTCAAGAAAGATTTAACTTGCTATATAACTCACGGAAGCTTGTTTCCACCACGGGATAAAAAATCAATAAAATCAATAAAGGCAACTTTTTTTCTTACAATTCTGTCTTTTTTTTCTCTTAATTTTGAGTTTATAACTCACAAATCTGACTTTTCTTTCTTAGAATTTCGAAAGAAAAGTTAGTTTTTATTCACGTTTTGCAACTTTTTTCTCAGAATTTCGAGAAATAAACTCAGAAAACCAGAATGGCAAAACAAACTCAGAATTTTGACCTTTTTTTTCTTAGAATTTCAAAAGAAAAGTTAGTTTTTATTCATGTTTTGCAACTTTTTTTCAGAATTTCGAAAAATAAACTCAAAATTTCAAGAAATAATCTCAGGAAATAAACTCAGAAAAGAAATAAACTCAGAAAAAGAGAATGGCAAAACAAACTCAGAATTGTAACTTTTTTCCCCTTAGAATTCAGAAAGAAAAGTTAGTTTTTATTCATGGTTTTGCAACTTTTTTCCTTAGAATTTCGAGAAATAAAGTCAAAATGGAAAGAAATAAACTCAGAAAAACAGAATGGCAAAACAAACTCAGAATTTTGACTTTTTTTCTCATAATAGTTGATATTCAGGGTCCCCCCCCCCCCATGGAATAAAAAAAAAAAGTAGCCTAATTGTGACTTCTTTTTATCACAATTCTGACTTTTTCCTCACAATTCTGTTTATTTCTCAATTCTGACTTTTTTCTAAGAGTTCAGAGTTTATATCACAATTCTGAGTTTATAACTGGCATTTCTGACGTTATATCTCGCAATTCTGAGAAAAAAGTCAGAATTGTGAGATATAAAGTTGCAACTAACTTTTTAAAAATGTTATTTATCCCGTGGAGGAAACAGGCTTCCACACGTTTCACAGAAGTCTGTCACGTGTGTTCAAATCCAGCTCGGGCTTCACGAGTCCTGCAGTAATCCTCAGCCATATCATCACCTTACAACAATCCAGGCTAAAGACAGGTAAAGGCCTGTAATTAATAGCAGCATCTGCACGGGTTTGACTCACGCCAACAAACCTCCTCACTGAACCACTGTCAGACTACAGTACGCCATAAACATAACGCTCAGCGGTCATTCACCTTAAAGACATCAGAGCAGATGACTTCTGAAGGACGTCTCAGACCACGAACACACCAGGGTTATGAGCGGAGACACTTTAGAGGAGAATCTGATGCAATGAAAGCTTTCTAAAGCACTCAAAACACTCTGTTTGGATCAATATGTATTAGTCAAGTGTAACTTTTCCAAAGATGAATTAAATAAATAAATAACTTTGAAATGTTGAGTTTTTATTTAAAAGACTCAATCCAAATGATAAAACTCTTTGTGAAAAAAAACAAATAAAAACAAAAAAACATTAAGTCTGACATAGTGTTAAAACAAAAGGACTAAAAACTGTAAAAATATTAACATTGCGCTACAGTTTGGGGTCAGTAAGACTAGTTTTTTGTTTGTTTTTAAAATAAATTAATATTTTAAATCGGCAAGGATGCAATATATTGATCAAAAGTGGCAAGTAAATACATTTATAATGTAACAAAATATTTATTTTCAAATAAATGCTGTTCTTTTGAACTTTCAGTTTTCACATTCATCTGTGAATCCTCCTGAAAAATTAGATATATGATGGTTTCCACAAAAATATTGTGCAGCACAACTGTTTTCAACATTGATAATAATCAGAAATGTTTGTTGAGCAGCAAATCAGCATATTAGAATGATTTCTGAAGATCATGTGACACTGAAGACTGGAGTAATGATGCTGAAAATACAGCTGCGCATCACAGAAATAAATTACAGTTTAACACACATTCACATAGAAAACAGCTATTTTTAATTGTAAAAATGTATACAATTTTTACAGTATTTTTGATCAAATAAATGCAGAATTGGTGTTTATATACAGTCTCCAAACTTTTAATGTGGTGTCAAACAACACTCTTAATTTTTGGGCATACGTCCTACTGTAGTTTTGTTTATTACTCAGTGTTTCTAGGTCACTCACATGCAAATACTGTAATTCAGAACGGCCCACTGAAGAGCTATATAGCGCTTTATGTTTGTCTATATGATGGATTTCAGCCTGAGAATCACGTGACATGATGCCGGAAGCGTGCGGTGGGGTAAAAATCAGCTGCACAGATGGAAAACGTCTTCATCTGTCTATCTGAACCCGTGACCCTCCGCCATCGGCCGAATCAGCGATCCGCGGCTCCCACTCAACAGCTGTCCTTAAATCAGCTCCATATGCGGAACAGCAATGGCTCAAATGTTTTTGAGTCTTTCATGAGACTTTTAGAAGACAAGTTCTGCATGGCCAAATTTAGTGACACTTTAAATGCAATACATGATTACCAAAATATATACATATATATATATATATTTGTTGAACATAGTGATTAAAAAAAATATACAATTTTCACTGTTAATGTACATTATTAGTTGTAAGAATAAGTGCTCATGGAAAACTCAAAACACCATTAAAAAGAAAGATATATATATATATATATTTATATATATATATATTTTTTTTTTTTTTTTTTATATTATGAGAATAACATTAAAAGTCATAAGAAAGTTTTCTAATTTTCATTTAGGTTAATTTGATGTACTAAAATAAAAAATAAAACTGAAAAATATAATATAAAAAATTGTAAATAAATACTGTAAATACTGTAAAAAAACTGCAAATGACGAAACTACTAAAAGTGTAATTAAAATGAAAATAAAAATACAAAAATAAAAAACAAATTGTATTGTTCTGTTCTGCAGGCTTCCGGCATCATGTCACGTGATTCTCAGGCTGAAATCCATCATATAGACAAACATAAAGCGCTATATAGCTCTTCAGTGGGCCGTTCTGAATTACAGTATTTGCATGTGAGTGACCTAGAAACACTGAGTAATAAACAAAACTACAGTAGGACGTATGCCCAAAAATTAAGAGTGTTGTTTGACACCACATTAAAGGTTTGGAGACTGTAAACACCAAGGCTGCATTTATTTGATAAAAATTACAGTAAAAACAATAAAATTTGTGAAATATTATTACAATCTAAAATAGCTGTTTTCTATGTGAATATGTGTTGAACTGTAATTTATTTCTGTGATGCGCAGCTGTATTTTCAGCATCATTACTGCAGTCTTCAGCGTCACATGATCTTCAGAAATCATTCTAATATGCTGATTTGCTGCTCAACAAACATTTCTGATTATTATCAATGTTGAAAACAGTTGTGCTGCACAATATTTTTGTGGAAAAAATCATATATTTTATTTTTCAGGATTCACAGATGAACAGAAAGTTCAAAAGAACAGCGTTCATTTGAAAATAAATATTTTGTCACATTATAAATGTATTTACTTGCCACATTTGATCAATATATTGCATCCTTGCCAATTTAAAATATTAATTTATTTTAAAAACAAACAAAAAACTAGTCTTACTGACCCCAAACTGTAGCGTAATGTTAATATTTTTACAGTTTTTAGTCACTATTTCCTTACTATTAATGTTTTTTTGTTTTTTTTCACAAAGAGTTTTATCATTTGGATTGAGTCTTTTAAATAAAAACTCAACATTTCAAAGTTATTTATTTATTTAATTTATCTTTGGAAAAGTTACACTTGACTAATACATATTGATCCAAACAGAGTGTTTTGAGTGCTTTAGAAAGCTTTCATTGCATCAGATTGAGCAGAACAACTGTACAAATTACAATACTATCTCCACCTAATCTAGTCACTTATTGAATCAAATATTCTTTCCTTTTTGATCAAATTTTATAATGTACCGATAATATAATATAATGTGCCAATTTAATAATATAACATAATTTGTGTAAATATAGGCTCTGGATGTCTGGAAATGTCAGTCATCTGGATTTTTTTGCCAGTTTTATTGTCAGCAGGTGAATTCTCAGTCTGATCGCTAGGTATGATTCATGTCCGTAACAAAAAACGGTTTAAGGGCATGAGAAAGATAAGTATGAGCAATAATAACAGCAATGCTTGTTTAAGCAAGCAGCGCTAATAAAGAATCAAACAAGTGTGTAAAGCTCGGGCAGGTCATCTCTGCCTCGGGTTCAGAGCTCAGCTCAGCTCAGTCACAGACGCTGGATTCATGGCCTGCGGCTGGAATCTCCTCAGACGAGCACGACAAGCCTCCGCAAGCCTCGCAGAGCAATGTCCCTGACACCTCAGCTGCTTCTCCAGTCACTCCCTCTGTATAAACAAACACCATCCATCAGCTTCTGCTGATTAAAAAACACCCTGTTTGACTGAGCATTACTGCAGAACAACATCTGCATTGTAAACGGATAATACTATAGCATTATCACCACTCCATAAGAGAGTCATTTCCAGAGGATTCGGATCAAACCAGACTCATTTCGCTCTTGCAGATGATCTCATTCTGTGGTTGAAAGGAATAGTTCAACCAACAATGAAAATTAGCTGGAAATGAGCTCACCTTCAGGCCATATGAGATCAGGAGGAGTGTGTTTCTTCATCAGGTTTGTAGAAATGTGTCTCTGCATCAGTGTCTCAGCAATGGATGCTCTGCAGTGAATGGGTGCCGTCAGAATGAGAGTCTGATAAAAACATCCACAGCACTCCAGTCCATCAGTTAACATCTGGAGAAGACAAAAGCTGAAACTAATCCAGCATTAAGACGTTTTTAACTCAAATACGAGTCTATAATCCATAATAACGCTTCCTGCAGTGAAAAAGTGTTCTGGTCTGAATCAGGAGAGAAATCTGCAGATCAAGCAGCGTTTACAAGACAAAACCGCTCTAAACACATACGTGGCTGGATCTTGATGTGAGAGACAACAGCAGATGCACTTTTTCACTGAAGGAAGCGTTATTATGGATTATAGACTCATATTTCTTGCTGGTTTTGTTTCAGCTTTTGTCTTCTCCAGATGTTAACTGATGGACTGGAGTGCTGTGGATGTTTTTATCAGACTCTCATTCTGACGGCACCCATTCACTGCAGAGCATCTATTGCTGAGACACTGATGCAGAGACACATTTCTACAAACCTGATGAAGAAACACACTCATCCTGATCTCGGATGATCTGAGGCGGAGCACATTTTCAGCAAACTTTCATTTTTGGGTGAACTATTCCTTTAAGCAAACACTTCAACCCAAAAGAAAGTAGGATTTTGGTCCAAAGCAACACATAAACCCAGTGATTCCAGGTTCTGGTGTTGTTGTTCTGGCGAGACTCTTTTATCAAGCAGTGAAACATCCTTCCAGAGGAAGTTTTTATTGCTCACGGGTCACTCTTTCATAGTTCAGGAGACCTAAAGACCTACGAAAGAACCGCTGCCTTTCCTGTTTTGACATTTTTCTGGGACGGGATATTTAGTCAAGGCCTTTTAGCTTTTTTTGTAAATAGACAATATACTTTAGTTCAAAATGATATGCATTTATTCAAAACAACTTTCAGTGTAGAGTGTAATGACTAATTCATCCAAATTAAAGGCTAAAAAACAAACTGCCTAAATTAATAAAATAATCCTGAAAAAAATTAAATGCATCACGGTTTCCACAAAAATATTGAGCAGCACGACTGTTTTCAACATTGATAATAATCAGAAGTGTTTGTTGAGCAGCAAATCAGCATATTAGAATGATTTCTGAAGATCATGTGACACTGAAGACTGCAGTAATGATGCTGAAAATACAGCTGCGCATCACAGAAATAAATTACAGTTTAATGGATATTCACATAGAAAACAGCTGTTTTAAAGTGTAATAATATTTCACAAATTTTACTGTATTTTTGATCAAATAAATACAGCCTTGGTGAGCGAACGAGACTTCTTTCTGACCAAAAAATAAAAAATCTTACCGATCACTAACTTTTGAACAGTAGTGTATCAAAAAATAAAAAATAAAATAAAAAAAAACATCTCATGAAACTCTTCAGACTCTTGGTGTTAATTTATTATGGTCTTTTCCTCATGAGAACAAAAATCTCAATTTGTCTCCATTTAACCTCATTCTCTATCAATCTAGGTGATAAGTGTGATATCAGAGATATTTGGCTCTGGTTGGTCTAGTTGACCGCCTAGAGGCTCATATGTTGAATCAGATGAGGTAAGAGCTGAACTTATGAACCGATGACACACTGAGGAATGCTGGGAAATCAGCGGAGCTTCATTCCTCTCTCGGTGAAGCTGACACCGCCAGTAGCCGAGGATCTCCAGCAAACCTCTGATAAAAACAATCCATCAGACTCTAGACACGCAGAACAGCGTTCAGAGCAGAGCCTCTTTAACCGTCAAACTCACAGAACCAGCAGCAACACAGATGTTTGTGAATAAAAACCAGTGAAACACACACACCTTCGATCTGAGATCAGATGGGACTCATTCTGGAGGAATCACGAGGCTCGACCGTGTCACACACTTCCTCTCAAACACACCGTATATTACTCGTCATATTCAGCCTGAGGCCTTAAAGCTGTCATTAATCACTCAGATTCGTCTGTAATTCCGAACCGTCGCTTTGACTGTTTGAAGTGTGTCATTTATTAAATATTAAAACTTGTCCAAGAAACTGAATCATCCTGTGTGTGTCCATTGACCTAATACACATTTAAATAAAAAAAAAAAAATTAAAACAATTTGATATATTATTTATTGTTGACATTGACAGTGTTTTCTTAAATATCATGACAGTAAAAAAAAAAAAAAAAAAACTTTCAATGTAAAAATTAATTTTATTTTTAAATGTTTGTTAAGCCAATTTCCACCTATTCATGACTATTATATTTCAATGGATTATATACGGTAAAAAACATACAATCAAAATAATCAATTGTTTTAAATAACTCTTTTTTTTTTGTCCTTGCACCTGTTCTTCAACTCCGTTTTGCTATACTATTTCCACCTTAAATAATAATAATAATAATAATAATATTAGTAAATAAATAAAACACAAATACACAGATACATGAATGAATGAATGAATGAATAAATAAATAATGTTTTAAAAGAGCAGGGTCAAGTGTTATTAATCTATAATTTATCAACAATGTATTTATTTATTAAAATGCACAAACTGTTATCTATTTCATACAAATATAACAAAATGTATGAATAAATTAGTGTTATTTTAGTATTATTGCTATACTCTTTATTAGTTTATTTTAAATTAGACTCATTTTTATTTTAATTGTCATTTTGATATGTTTTGAGATTTATTTATTTTGTTTTTTTATTATATGTGTATATATCTTGTTATTAAGTTTCAGTTTTGAGTTTATTTATTTGGTTTTAGTTTGCCTACTTTAGTACTTCAGCTTAAACTACATAAAGACTTGGCAACTAGCTGAAATAAAATAAGTGATAACAAATAAATATAATAATTTATGTTTTTATATATTTCATTTCAGCTAATGAAAGTGTCTTTTTTTATGGTTTTAGTTTTAGTTCACGTAACACTGGTATAAGTTCTAAATTTAACTTTAATTTACTTCATTCTAAACCTATATTTGTTGTCCACTGATCTGAATATCTACAATATCCTACAATACCTACAGCAGGTAAGACCTTGTTTCTTGGTTCTGAGTCGGGAAGATATTCTGTCAAAGTGTAACAGTAACCATTTCAAATAAAAGAAAATGCCATCTTCAAAAAAAGTGTTTGGGAACCTGCTTGGATTACTTGAGCAATTCCAGTCCTGAAATCACACACTTATTCAGACAACTCGTGAAAAGATGGAAAGCAAGTCATCACACGGGGAACATGCAGAGCAGCAAACCGCTGGAGGGTCTCAGAGACTCACCCTGCATCGTTGTCTTCGTGGGCTCGGCGAAGAGTGGGATGAGTAAGAGGTAGATGAGGTAGACGAAGGACAGCCAGTTGTACCGGAACAAACATGCTGTGAAATAAAGAAGAACAGGAGAAGATTTGTCTTCTGTCTCCAGATTGGGTTAACAGCACATAAATCAGACGCTGGTTCTAGTAGAGTCTTTAATTAAAGAGAACGCTCTTCATTCATTAAAGGACTGTGATACGGTGCATGCAGCCGCAGGCGAACATGAATCCCATCATACAGAGCATTCCAGCACATCAATCAATTACCTGCAGGCCCAGCACAAAGAGCTTTCAAAATATCACACTTTACCGTTCAATTAACTGTCTGCTTCAAGTATGTGAAATAAAAAAATTCAATGTAAAAGGATTTGGAACGTAGCTGTTTTGGAGATGCCACTTCGTGTGATATTTTTATATCTAATGCAGGGAAATGTATTCATTTTTGTGGAGCATAAATATCAAAATAATTTGCTGCTGGAGAATAAATGGATACAATTTAATTAAATTAAAATTAAAATTAAAATTAAAATTAAAATTAAAATTAAAATTAAAATTAAAATTAAAATTACAATTAAAATTAAAATTAAAATTAAAATTAAAATTAAAATTAAAATTAAAATTAAAATTAAAATTAAAATTAAAATTAAAATTAAAATTAAAATTAAAATTAAAATTAAAATTAAAATTAAAATTAAAATTAAAATTACAATTACAATTAAAAATAAAAATAAAACAATGAATTAAATAAAACAAAATAAAATAAAATAAAAACACTAAATATATGACCCACTTTTAAAGTATAGTAAAAGTACAGTATTATAAAAGTAATTCCTAAATATAAATAAATAAATAAAATACTGACTCTCTCACTCTTTATAGAGAGATGTAATATATAATTTTATATTTAAAAAAGGTATACATAAAAAATTCATTTAAAAATAAATACAATTTTTAAAGCAGTTTGGAGAATTAATGGATGGAGGTAAAGTAAAGTAAAGTAAAGTAAAATAACAAAACAAATAAAAAAAAAAGCCAAAACTAACTGATGGAGTCATTGCACATAAAAGTGTTGAAATCTGTATAAATTAAAAGTAAATGTTAAAAATAAAATAACATTTTTAAAACAGTTTTGGAGAATGAATCATGAATCACTAATATGTACTAAATAAGCAAAATCATACTGATTGGACCACGTGAGCTTAGTGATTTACACTGAGCTAACAAACCCAACATTATAAAATCTCTTAAAACCTCTAACAATTTATAATAATTTTCCACTGAAAGAAAGCAAGTCAGAAATGTTTGCATCTGCTGGACCAGACGAGGCTCCTCTTTGCAGGTCAGTGTTGACCGACGTCTCATGCGTTTCTATACCGAGGCTCAGCTTAGAGCGAAATGAGAAGATTAAACATCATATTGCTGGGAAATGTTCAGTCACTTGCTGAAAGAGCCAAGCATATGCTTGCTTTATTAATCGTGTGGAGCTGTCCTGTTAGAAACACTGAATCAGTCTTAATTAAATCAAGCGTATCTCTTTCATCGGTGTGACCGAGTCCATTTCTGCTCCAGCAAACCCTGCGACTACAAGAGCGCTGGACTCCGTCCCACCAGCTTTAACATGAGATTCTGATGTTTTTGCATCATTTCTTTGGTCTCTTTGAAGACGTGTGCGCTGTGAGCCTTGTTTTCCCTGACAAATTGTGCAGCGCTAATGCAAAATGAGCTAAGGAAGGACAATTTGCTTTGGTTTGTCTCATTTGAAGCCACATCCTGGCTTTTCCAAATCTGGAAATTAAACATGTTTTAACTGTACAGTGCAACCTCTTCTCTATTCCCTCCTGGACTAAACCTGACCGCAAGAAAAACACCGCCTCCGGCAACACAAACCAAAGAGATTCGACACTTGAACGACCATCTCAAGATCCCATGAAAGAAGTATTTGATTTTAATGATCATAATGCCTTTCATCGACTACACATGACTGGATGAACCTCATGAAAAATGACATTTCACCCCAAAAATCAAGAAGTAATATAAGGAATCATAAGCCTTTTTAGGACCATTAAGATTTTATGCCTTGTGACATTATTTGTTGTTATAATTAAGCACATTTCCCTGGACAAATAAGTATGAATGAAGCATTAAAGTATATATACTGTATATCTGAAAGAAACCAATACTTTTATTAATCAATGATGCATTAAATTGATCAAAATTGATTTATAATGTTACAAACGATTTCTATTTCAAATAAACGCTGTTCTTTTGAACTTTCTATTCATCTGTGAATCCTGAAAAATAAAATGCATCACGGTTTCCAGAAAAATATTATGCAGCACAACTGTTTTCAACATTGATAATAATCAGAAATGTTTATTGAGCAGCAAATCAGCATATTATTATGATTTCTGAAGATCATGTGACACTGAAGACTGCAGTAATGATGCTGAAAATACAGCTGCACATCACATAAATAAATTACAGTTTAACACATATTCACACAGAAAACAGCTGATTTTAATTGTAAAAATTTATACAAATTTTACAGCATTTTTGATCAAATAAATGCAGCCTTGCATCTGCAAAATCTTACTGATCTCAAACTTTTAAATGGTAGTGTATATTTATGAATATTCTCAATCATTAAATGATTTGATAATGCTAGATAAATAGAAGCGATGGGCTGCTGGCCATCACAAACACACCAGCCCCAAATGAAGAAAGGTTTATTTTGCCGCGCTGCAAGAACTGAGCTCATTAGCCGTGTGTACAGTAAGCATGAGCGCTGCAGCTGTGTGAATGTGAGGCTAGGCGTGTTTTAGCCGATCGTTTGCACAGAGCGTCATCTCTCTGACGAGCCTGAGGTTATTACTAGAGCATGCTGGGATTGAACGATCTTATCTAGCTCTTCTAAAGCACATAATATTGTTTGGTGATAAATGAAAGAACAAACGGAAACAATGTTGACAAAATGCAATAATTTTGTGAATGATACTTTTGTATTCATGATACAGCTGCAGTGTTTCAAACTACTGAGATGTAGAGAATAAAACTTATGTGGACAACCAACCCGACCTCATGAAAGTGCGTATAAATAGTACGCCAAATAAAAACACAAACACGTGGTATTGATACACAACAAATGAAAAATCATGCAACGGGTATGATTAGGGTTGTAGGGTAGATGCGTATCATATGTACGCAAAAACTGCGTATTATATTATGCACGCCAAAGTCAATTTTTGCGTATCAAAAACACGAGTTTTTGTTTTTATTTGGCGTACTATTTTTAAACATTTTCGTGAGACTGGACTCGGACAACGCAATTAGTTTTTCAACAAAATAGATTTCAAAACCTAAATTATGACAAATTCAATCAATAAATCAATAAAGAATCAGGCATAATGCAGTAAACGTTAAAATCTCAGAAAAGAGATGCATATTAAAGTAAGCTTATTGTGAGTTTTGCCCATTTTCCCCACGGTTGTCAACAAAAAAAATTTAATGCATCTAAAATAAAATATTTAATAATATTTAAATAAATATTATACAAAACCTATATATAACTAAATAATACTGACTAATATATATATATATATATATATATATATATATATATATAAACACATGCAAAACTGCTATTCAATATCAGATATATCAAAATTAATTTAATGAATAAATTAATCAATAAAAAAAGCATCAGACATAATAAAAGCTCAGAAAAAAAAGGTTAGAATAAGAAAAAAAACTTCATGCAAATTAAAGAAAGCTTATTGTTAGTTTTGCCCCTTTGTTTCAAGTTTGTCTACTGCATAAATAAGTAAACAAACAAACAAATAAATAAATAAAATATTCAATACAATTCAAATTTTTATAATGAAATAAAAATATAATGTTTATAATTAAATATAAATTAATCCTTTATATATTTATCGATATGTTAAAATATTATGACTTGCTATAAAAAACCCAGGGGTCTTAGGTTAACACAATAAATTGTACAATGTACTAATTGTTTTAACCTGACGCTCCTAAAGTGATTTATTTTCCAAACCAAAATTCTCTTAGCAACTCAAAACTGTGACTGCGGCTGAAATGCACAAATTCATTGAGCTCTTTCATCATGAACGGGTCGAGTTAAATGAGTCGGTTTTAGACGCAACTTCAAATAAATGCCTGTAATCAAGTACGATTGTTTCTCTCCGTGTGAGTTTGTGTGTTAGTTTAACAAACTGCTCATGAATGTGAACATCTAATCTACGCCATCTTCATCTTCCTCTCAAATGAGGAAAAAAAACAGTCTGAAACTGTTGATTTAACACTCTTTCGTTTTCTGTTAGCACACGTGAATGAGAGCTAATTCTCCATTCAGTGGCAGAAACAAATACTTCTTGCTTTATTATTATTACCCAGATTATTTAGTTCCATTCATTTAATTTCTACACCAAATTCTGTGTTTGAAAAGGGCTGTTTGCTCTTGATTTCTCATGAAGAACATTTTGTACACAGTGTTTTTCTGCAAGTAATAGGCTGTGAGGAAATATTACATATAGCAGCATGTATGACGTCAAATAAACTGAGAGGAGATCATCTTTGTTGAATATGACAGTGACTCAGATGAACACGAGCAACATCTGTGATTAATGCTTCAAATGCACAACTCAAAATATGTTTCAATTAGCATTTTGGATGTCAAATATAGCTAAACGTGGTGTTGTAAACCCGTTTGGTGCCCTTTAGTCGACGTGAGTCAGAGTCGCGGCGCTCATGTGGGCTTCTGTGCTAAAACAATGTTTGAGAAAATCTCTGCGCTCTCTGGCAGCGGGACAGACCGCGGAGACCTTTGATTTAATGAGTCACTCAGCCAAACTTAAAGCCAGAAATGAAAATATCCCAAACAGCAGACAAACCACTAACCATCTGATAATGGGGTCCAGCCTGACACACATCTACAGATCTTTTGTTCGGTCAGTTTGTGGAGGACGCAAATATAAAGAGATATGCAAGTGCAAACTATGAGGACAGATCTGGTTAGGAGTGCCACTTCTTATATATATATATATATATATATATATATATATATATATATATATATATATATATATATATATATACTGTATATACAGTATATATTACTTCTTAAAAAGTTGTGTAAAATGGGATTAGAAACCATGAACCAAACCAACCTACTACAAAGTGGATCACAACATTACATTACTTTGATTTGTATAAGGAGAAAAACTGTAATAGATCTAATGAGACATTTTTACAGTAAAATACTGTAAAAAGTAAAGTTTGTGGAAAAAGAACAAGTCAACAATTTAGAGTGACAAACCAAATTCTGGACATTTCCAGAATTCCCTGTGTTTAAAATATATTTTATTTTACTTGTAAATTACAGTTTTTAACTGTTTTTACAGAATTTGTGTTGTTGTTTATGTAGAAATAGTAGTTTTTTATGTTATAATTTAATTTAATTAAATTTTTTGTTTTATTTTATGTATTACTATTACGATTATTTATTTATTTTTATTATGCATTTATTTCAAAAATATTACGCAGAGAAATATTTAAGTAACGGAGCTGAAGAGCTCCTTTGGCACAGTTTGCAGCTCAAGACTCTCTGATTGGTGGAGATTTCTCTGCAGAATCATGGGTAATGTAGTCTTTCACCAGGAATTCTGCCTGAATTAAAGAAAATTTAAATAATGCCGACTGATGGCTTCAACAGAAGCATATACCATCAATTAACAACTTTGGGGCTTACAGTAGGTCTGTCTGTAACGGTTTATAAGTTATTGTTAAAAATTAATTCCTGTAATTGAGATTTTCGACTGCTGTAAGCTATTAGGGAACATGTGATGGCTGAATGCTGAGACCGTCCAATCAGAATCAAGTATTAAGCTGTTTAAAAAAAAAATGTTTTATAACTGTGGTTTCTATTATTTATGAAATACAGCGAATTACACACTGCAGGCATTATGGATACGGTTATACCGCACAAATGCATTTAGAAAGCATCGACTGGTTTCATGTAAACTGTTTCCCTGTATTTTGTTCACAGGACGCGGTGTTCTGATGTTAAGCGTGGTGAATGAAAATATGAATACATGCAGGGATCTGGCATAAGCATTTTATTTGGTTAGCTGTTGGAATTAAATGTCCCAGCATTCCTGGCAAAGACTTTTACACCCAACCTAAATAACACTGATGTTGACATTGAAATAATACCAAAGTTCACAAAAATACACTCAAAAATACCCAAAGTACCAAATTTTATATTAGAACTAAACATTAATGTCGGGCATAAATGTGTCAGTTCATTGATGCTGGGGAATTTATGAGCGTTTGAGAGGACAGAAAAACCACAGGCAGAAATAGAGAGGTGCGTCTGCATCAAAACCATGTTCCCTCGCTGATTCACACACACACACACACACACACACACACACACACACACACACACACACACACGCTTTCTTGACTCCTTTTACACCAGTAACTGGATATGTTATTTCTTCAGCTCTGTTTACACTTGGACTGAAAAGCCTCAGTTTGGCACATCGCTATAGAGCTTATCTGTTCACGGCTAACTAAAGCTAAAACTCAGACTAAAACCATAATAATAATAAAACAAACATTACTTGAAACAAAATAAGCATTAACTGTGATTTAAAATAAAATATAAGCAGCTTTGTATTTGAGCTTTTTGCTACAATAATTAAAACAGTAATAAAAATAAATGATAACACGTTATAACAATTAACAGATTTTTTAAATCTTATTTTAATTTTAGTTAAAGCTTTAGTAAATTTGTTATGTGTTTTTGTAACTTTTAGTATTTTTTAACACTGCACTTGCTGCCTTCAATTTTTAATAATCAAATTGGCCGTACAAGTCATTTCAACTATATATTTAATTTCAAAATTACATTAAAATGACTTAAAAAATAAAATAAAAAATGGACTGGATCTCGTATGACTTAAAAAAATTAAGTTGGTAGATAATAAAATAATTGATAGATGAAATAATAGAAAAAAAATGGTACATTACTATATAGGGTGAAAACAGGTCTAATGGGACATTTAATGTAATTTTACAGTAAAATACTGTTAAATATACAGTATTTGAAAGTAAAGAGTACATGTTATAAATAACAATGTAAATTTTTTGTAACAATATAATTTTAAATTCCCAAAAAGGGCTTTTTTTGTTTGTTTGTTTGTTTGTTTGTTTGTTTGTTTGTTTACAGGACGTTCTGCAAAGTTTTAAAAATATATATTTTTACAGTATTTTCTTACAGAATTATTCTAGCAAACCACAGCTGCTAGTTTTGTTTTGTAGCAGGATTTGTCTTCTTCCAGTATCAGTGAAAATAATTCATAAACATTTCTACCTCTCTGTACAGTTACAGGGTTTATGTTCTGTCCTTGATAATGTTTGTTTCAGTGTCTGTCCAAATATATATGAATACCTACAAATCTGAATACGATTATCCTTGTAAAGCAGTTCAACCCCTAATTTGGTGTATTTTGTCTGTATAATGTGTTTATTAAAAAAAAAAAAAAAAAGTGAAATAAAAGGTCTTTCTCCTCTATATACTGAGATGTTTTAGTGAGAGAAAATAAACAGGCCTATGCCGTTTTAACGTCCATCATCAGAGTTTACGGTAAAATTCTAACACGCTTATGCCAATAGTACGTCTACAGCCTATTAAAACGCTTTATGAGCCTCATTGCATTTGAGTTATCTGGATTTAATATTTAACCAGTTCTGGCTCAAGTACCATCGATGGCTTTGGGTTTTGACGGATCATGATGTGATGGATAACTTTCATCTGAAATATAAACTAAACTCTCTTTGCCGCGTTGCCACAAATAACAGATCTGTCAGCGGGATTTCTGTCGTCAGTCGTTCGCTGGAGGACGGATCTCGCTCGTAATGTTATATCATAGTGCGTATGACTCGATTAAACAGCCTGAGTCATCGCATTTATGAGAAATCATAACGAGAGTGCAGATGAGAAACAATACTGGGACATTCATTCATGAATAATAGAAAGAAGAACAGAAGGGGAACGCTCTTAAAAATAAAGGTGCTTAAAAGGTTCCTCAAGCGATGCCATAGAAGAACCATTTTTGGTTCCACAAAGAACCATTCAGTCAAAGAACCATCTCTTTCTTACCTTTTTATAATCTGAAGATGTTAAGGTTCTTTATGGAACCATTTAGACAAAAAGGTTCTTCTTTGTGAATCAGTGAATAATGAATTTAGTTTAAAGTATGGTTGTGCTGATAGTTAACTTAAATAAATTAATTAAATTCCCAATAAATAGCCTATTTGTTTAATTTAATGTATCATGTGAAAAATAAGTCTTAGTATCTTAATACACAATTTATCTCGTTTTAAGCATGTTTACATCAGTGTTATTTTAGTATGATTGTAATACTATCATAGATGTAGTTTTATATATATATATATATATATATATTTTTTTTTTTAAATTGTAGCATTTGTAGTTTTCATAATTTTTTTTTTAATTATATTAATTTTATTTAATTTTTTTATGATTTGATTTCAATTAACATTTATTTTATTTCATGTTTTTAGTTACTTTTTTACTTTTACTTTTACTTTTAGTTTTAGTTAACTATAATAATTGAGGTTAACATTTTACTGGAAAACAAGGCAGAAATTCAGATTTTTGTGTAAATCCGTCAATGTCTATAGACAGATGATGAAAACCGAAGCGAGAGCTTTCATTAGTCCGTGCACACACGAGCAGTGAAGGTTCAGTGTGTTTGTTTTGTCTGCAGATGAACGCTCTGCAACCAAAGCTTTCACGCTTCATTCAGAGCGGCCCGCGCCGCACCACGCTCAACAGCTAACCTTCAGCGTCCGCTCGTCACTTCACACCACCCACAAACACAGCAGGTACACAGCTGTCCCAGACACTCAGCTCACCAGCGCTGTTCACGCTCACGCAGCTCCTCAAATAAAGCTGCTTCACGCTGCCACAGATTAGAAGAACCCTGGTTCCATGAAGAACCTTTAACATCTGAAGAACCTGTCTGTTTCACAAAAGCTTCTTTGTAGCGAAAGAAGGTTCTTCAGGTTATAAAAAGGTAAGAAAGAGATGGTTCTTTGACTGAATGGTTCTTTGTGGAACCAAAAATGGTTCTTCTATGGCATCGCTGTGAAGAACCTTTTAAGCACCTTTATTTTTAAGAGTGTAAATATGTAAAGTCACAGATAAGAACAAAAGGACATGCAGCGTTAATGTAACTGCCATTTCTCAGTGTTACAATATTGTCTCATGTTCCAGTTTAAAACATTTCCCAGTTGCTGCCTTAAATTTTTTTACGTATAATCAAATTAGATTATATTAAACTGACTTTAAATATCAAGTTGAATCTCATATAACATTAGAAATGAAGTTGAACTGGTTAAATTATTTTGATAAGTTAAAGTGATGGGAAAAACGAGGCAGTCATGTTGCCATGATTTATTGATCATATTTTTTACAGACACAGAAACTGTGACTCAACCAATGGTGTCAGTTTGGGGCGGGGCCTTCCGTATTTCTGACCAATGGCAGATGGGGGAGTGGTTTTGAATAAAACCTGTTTCAAAATAGTCAACAAAGTAAATAATAATAATAAAAAGACTGTTCTGCATGCATAAAACAATTATTCAAATGCTATTTAAATTATCTTTACTGCTATTACAAGCCAAGTTAACATGTTAGAAGAACTTTGAAATAAATCATATATTTGTGAAAAGGACTTTGGTGATGGCTACTAAATACCCACAAGGAAATGTTCTATGTCATGAGTGATATTGCTAAATATGTTACCTGTAATTTTCCAAATACATACATTCTTTGAGTAGATGTAAGTTTATAACATATATAATATTCCTATTGTCAAATTTGTATACATATGTTAATAATATCTACAGTATATGATGATTTTTATATGGTATAATATGCAGCTATACATATGTAACTATATGTATGTCATAAAAAAATTAAAATATAAAACCCATATATATATATATATATATATATATATATGAAGAGTTCATTTGCAAAAACAAATAACTTATGATTCAAAAATCATGTTTTTCAATGTGCATTAATCTCAATGAAACTCCAGTTGGGTTATTTTGATTATGTAAAAATTACAAAAAAATACTAGCTAACCAACACAATAAAACACAATAAAAACATGATAACATAAAAATAAAATAATAAAACAATAAAAAAATAATAAAAAAAACATAATAAAAAAAAACATGATTTTTGAAAAAGTAAATTATCAGTTATCTGTTTTCGCAAATAAACTCTTCATTATATATATATATATACCTATATAATAGCAACATGAATTGACAGGTTTTTGGATGGATATACATGTACATGTCTAAATATGCTTTATACGTACATAAACGTATATATATATATATACATATATATGGACTAGATATACAAGTTCCATATGTTTTTACTTCATATGACAATATATTTGCAAATGAAATATATGTACATATATTACATCTGTGAATGGATACATTTGATAAAGGATTTAAAAACAGCCTTATTTGAGTGTAAATGTACTAAAAGTTATATTTTAACATTAAAAAAGATGAAATGAAATCCAGAATGCAGAGGTAAGGAGGTTTGTATTAGTATGGAGAAATTCTAAGACTTGGGACTCTCAGATGTTCAGCGGCAGAGAACAGAGAACTTGGCTCGGGACACAATGCTGTGCTCTTTCTTCTCTGAGGTGTGATGTACAGCGGCTGAGTTTCGTTTCTGCTCGGCCAGTGGTGCACAAAAGGTCCTTTCAGGTAGACGAATGTATTTCAGAGAGTGAGCTGTCAGATTACAGACAGGAAACGTTTAAGATAAAACTCCATGAATAGACCTTCTATGCAGCACGAGAAGAAAAAGCAACACCCAGAAGGAACACATGAGCGATCAGAACGTATTTAATATAAAACTGGCTTTGGACCATTTCAAACCACCCTGTATATGATGACTCTCCCTGGAAATGAAATATGGCATCATATACTACCACACGGTAAAAAATAAAAAATCTGCTGAAGCTGGTTGCCTTTAAAAGACTTTTAACTTTTCTCAACTTTTTATTTTTTACAGTACAGTCAAACAGTAAAATTTTTAGTTTTTTTAAGACGTTTCTTCTGTTCAACAAGCCTGCATTTATTTGATCCAAAATACAGCAAAAGCAGTAATATTGTGAAATAGTTTTACTATTTAATATAACTGCTTTCTATGTGAGTATGTGTTAAACTGTAATTTATTTCTGTGATGCGCAGCTGTATTTTCAGCATCATTACTGCAGGCTTCAGCGTCACATGATCTTCAGAAATCATAATAATATGCTGCTCAAGAAACATTTGTATTATTATTTGTATTATCAATATTTAAAAACAGTTGAGTACATTTATCAAAGATCAGCATTTATCTGAAATAAAAAGCTTTTGTAACATAACACTATACCATTCAAAAGCTTATTAATTAGAATTTTTTGGGGGGAAATATATGATAGAAATGAATACTTTTATTTAGCAAGGATGCTTTAAATTGTTCAAAAGATGAAGATAAAGACATTTATAATGTTACAAACGATTTCTATTTCAAATAAATGCTGTTCTTCTGAACTTTCTATTCATCAAAGAAACCTGAACAAATTATTTAGCTGTTTTCAACATGATACATGTGTCTTAAGCAGCAAATCAGAATATTATTATGATTTCTGAAGATCATGTGACGCTGAAGACTGCAGTAATGATGCTGAAAATACAGCTGTGCATCACATAAATAAATTACAGTTTACAATATATTCAAATAGAAAACAGTTGTTTTATATAGTAAAAATATTTCAAAATTTTACTGTTTTTGACGCGCTTTGGATGAAATAAACGCAGGCCTGGTGAGCAGAAGAGACTTAAATGTTCAAAAACCTTTGTCTGGTAGTGTATATATGATTAAACGCAGCGCTCCAGTCTTGAATATGATATGGAACGCTTTAAAACACTTTGATATGTGATCTATATTGCACACACTATTATGAACATAAGAGCACATCTGTTCGCTACAGGCTTAGAGCTGAAATCTTCACTGTCTCCTTCAAACTCCAAGACATCATTAACATTTACAGTTGTGCTGTCTGGACGAGCTCATGCAGAACTAAAACTTCTCCTCGGTGGAGGATAAACTGGCGTGCCAACTGTGCTACAAATGAAGCTGATTTTCTGCAGGAGAAGTCCCGCGATCGCTGATGTTTCATGACTCCTTCATCTCCTCTAATCCGGAGCGCTTTTGTCTGCTGTGTAGGGTGGCACCCTGCCTGGATTCAGACACAAAAGAGCGTGGAGACGCGAGACAAAGCGCAGAGTCTGACTGAGGCTTGGCTAAATGGAGCGTGACTCTGAGCCAGCGTCAGTGAATGCTGCTCCTGACGGACGCAGGGCTCAGGAGGCTGTCGGAGGCTGTCGGAGACGCTATTAAGGTGCAGTCGCATTAACCGCTGTCTGGCAGATTTCTGTGATTTCAATAGCAATCTATAATTGGGAATTTTGCATTAGGGCAAAAGATTTTTCCATGATAGCTCAAGTTGATGACGTAAATTCACAGGCTTGGTTTGAAAGTGAAACCTTCTCCACAACTTTCACAGCAAGAACTTTAAACATAACCATGCATAAAACTATAACGATAACAATAACTATATTAGTGTCCATGATAACGTTCTGTTCATTACAGGAGTGCTGTAGTTTTGTCATCTGCTGCTGTAAATGCTCAAGTTCATTAAAGTGGATTCTGACTGGCTTTCAATGTTTTTATCGTTCAAAAGAGAGAAAAAATAAAAATAAAAATGATATAGTTTATTAAACTAAATCTGAAAGAGTAAAAATAAATAAATGCATAAATAAAAAACAAATCTTTACTTAACCTTTTAAAATAAAATAAACTTTGCTTAAAGCCTTTATATATATAACGTATTATAGAAGTAGTTTTAATACATGAATTGTATGATCTCATGGATAATTGCAAACAGTTATAATACATTATAACACTTCTTGTTGCACCTTTAAAAGAATAATGCATTAAAACATGACAAACAAACTTTCAAATATTATAATGCATTTTAACTATTATTTAAGAAAAGATATAACGCATTAAAACATATGATTAATGCATAATATATAGAGCCAAAACTTTTATTTAAACTAGTTGCAAGGCAACATTTTTCATTTTAATTCAGTTTAACTTGCGCTACAATAACTAAAACTTAAATAAAAATCAATAAAATCTCTATAGATAAAAACTCTGATAAATGATACTAAAATAGCACTGATTCCAGTCAATATTGTTATCAACTCACGGAGTTAGAACTTTATCATTATTATTATCGTTCATGGTGTGAATGCGCCTTCAGGCAAAAAAAAACAAAACAAAAAAAACAAGAACTGATGTTGGCGACCCATTTTACAGTATTTCTGACTGAAACATTTCACTTTAAAAGTGTTGTGAAACATGCACAAAGCAATATAATATCATTGCACACAAATGACACCACAAGCACATTTTTCCAATGAAACTGGGTTATATATATATTTGACATTCAACAAAAAAAAAAAGAAAAAGGAGTGGGACTTGATTTGATCCTTTGGAAGTGATTGGATTGTGAAAAGAAATGAGCATTACATTCCAGAATACAAATTTGCTTAAAATTAGTAGTTTTATGGCCACTGACTAACTTCATCCGTAAGGAAAAGACAGCAGAAGAGTAAACAGGCTTCAGATTTTGACTTGAATAACATTTGGTTTGATATGAGCTTGGTATTCCTTTACCAAACAAATCATGTTTGCTTTCAAACAACAGCAAAGGCTTCAGAAGTACTGAAGTTACAGCCGAACCCAGCTGAAGGGCACCGGGTTAAATGTGTCTACTAGTCCTCTGTGACTTCATAGTTGGCCATTTAGAGGAATAAAGAGCCGTAATGAGAGCGTGACTGTGTACAGCATGTCTTTAACGTTTCAAATGACATTAAAAGTCTTTTTGACTCTGCAAAGCCACAAATGAAGCAGCTGTCTAACAAAACACTATGTGTGGTTTAACCAGCGCCAAACTCCAGTTTAAACACAAACACAAACAAAACCCAGAGACGTGGGCTTCTGAAGTAGATCTTCACGGTGTACTTAAGGCCCGAAACACACGCAAGTACGTGAACTTAAACGCTTCTACCTACGCAAGGTCAAACGCTCGTAGCGCTATACTCAGAAGTGTCAGATCGGAATTGATATTTCAACATAACGCAAAGTTTGCATACGGGTGGATGATGTTTATGGCCTTAGAAAGCACGTACATAAAGGAAGCAGTCGCAAATATTTGATGCTAGATGTATCATATCGTCCTATAAAAGTAAATAACTGCTGTTTACTTCCTGTATACGTGCAAACAAAATATTTCCCTCGAGTGCAATGAAATATTTAGGTATAGCGAAATCTACGCTCACCTTAGTCACCGTCCCACTCGAGAGCTTTGCGGAGGTCCGGCGTTTACACAAATCACTTCAGCTTGTGTTTATGATGCTTAGCTTATTGACCTGATACTGATAACATTTAAAAATCATGCATTTAAGCGGAAGCCAAAGCTTTATTTGGATTTGATTTTATTATTTCAGTGAACCTCTTTAGAAAAAGCCATAAAACTCAAAGTGATGGTTTGTGTTCACAAAAGAGCAGGATTTGACCTTTGCATCATCCTTGAGAGCGAATGAAAGACCCGTTCTAGCTCTTTCTGGGTCTAAAAGCTCCTCCTTCACACAGAAAGCATTTTGCAATTCAATAAAATGACTATAAGTCGACAATATTATGACGATATATATTTTTTTGCATGCCATACGATACCAATATTTATCATAATATTTAACATTAAGCATTGATGGGGAAGGAAATACATGTTTGTTAGACCTTGAGAGTGAACAGAACTTGTTTGTTCTAAATTAAACTAATTAGCCGCCCATAAATTAAGGCATTGTGTGTTTTACTTTTTTTTCCCTGGATTCTGTGTTTTATGATTTAATACAAATTTATCATCAAAAATGTCATCTAATGAAATTAATTAATAGAAACTTCAAAAATGCATGGAATATTTTAAAATGTACTCAAATGAAAATATAACAATTAATTTACAACAAAACATTGCATTTTAATTTTTGTCAAATAAGATGCTGCACAACGGAACTGTATGTTTAATATTAAAACATGGATGGAAAAATATCTTGCTTGTATGATATTGCTTTAAAATATTATTATTATTATTATTACTTTGAGAATTGCATTTTAGTATACAGTAGTAATATATTTCTGTCATAGTTTCTTCAATTTAAACTGAACTTTTATTTTGGCGGGTTGTGGTGAAGATCTGTGTGTTTGATGGTAGTTTTTCTGCTGAAGTGACTCGTGGAGCAGCTCTGGAGATGAAGTTCATGTCCTCATATATTGAGACGAGTGCCACGTAAACTCCACCATCCATTCACACAAAGACATGCATAGCATGCAGCCTTACTAGTGACTAAACTGCTGCCGTCATGTTTATTTCTACTGTTAGATTCATCCACATCTGGTAAAAAATGCCCAGAGTTTATCATTGCCCAGCCCTACCTGGTCATGATAAAGGTAATGAATGAAAAGTGGTTTGACCAATAGTGCGAAGGCATTGAACATAATCAACCAATCTTAGCCTCCGAGAAGGCGGGGCCTACAGAGAACGGTTAAAGCGATGCAAATGTATATATAATGTATGAGGACTGTAGAGAGACTGTCAATAGGGTGAAAAAAAAAAGCCAAAACCCAAACATTTTAAGCAATTTGGAAAAATCCGGCCTGGAAATGTCTGGGAAAAAACAGCATTTAAAGTTTAAAACACGAGACGCAGGGCAGTGGTATGGAAAAAAACATAAGGTCTAGAGATGCATTTTTACTTATTTTTACTTGAGAGCCATATTTTTAGCATGCTGTGTCACGCACGAGATGCTGCAAGAGACGCAAGACGTGAACGCAGTGGTCAAAAACATCCAGCTAGTGCATGTTTACAAAGAAACAATGGAAAAGCAGTTAAGTGGAATGCAAAAAACAAAACAAAACACACACGGAACGGCCCCAAAGTAACCGTCATGAAACATCACACACATCTCTTCATGGACAGCAACCCTCACAGCTGATTACAGTAAAGACACACAATACACTAAAAAACCCAGCAACTGGGTAAAACACACTGAAAAAAAATTATACTATTTTTTTTTTTAAGGTAAGTGGTTGCAAACAATTTATTTTAGCTATATTTAAATAAAAAAAAAAAAAAAAATGTTGAAAGTTAGTCAACTAAATTTGTTTATTTAAATGTAGCTCAAATAAATTGATTGCAACCACTTACCTTTTTTTTTTTAGTAAATTCAATGAACCATTGTTTTTCAGTGCAGTTGATTTGAACTTAATGCAACCTTTTGTTATGCTTTTAGTAATGAATGAAATAAATGCACTCAGTTCTTAATTGGCAGCATCTGTTTATCTCTCACAGTTGATTCCAGCTGAGCTTGGTGTTAGCATGTTGCTAAGCTAACGATATGATAACGGTGAAATACATCATTTAAATGTAATGGAATAATTTATTGATTTTAGAACTGATACCTGCTGAAGAAACCAACTGGTTCATTTCTAACTGGTCTTCCAGCCTGGTTTCAGCTGGTTTAACAGGCTGGTTTTGACCAGTTCTGGGAGACCAGCTGACTAACCAGCTCAAAACCATCTTAAACCAGCTAAAACCAGACATCCGGTAAAGGCTGGTTTTAGCTGTTTTTTAATCAGCATTTTTCTCTACTCGTCCGAGCTTGTTGCAATGCATTCTGGGATCGCTGTGAAGCGATGCTGCTTTATTTATGCAATGTTATTTTGTGGAATACTTTTCTTTTTTTTTTTTGCGTAGTGAGCTCTCATATGTGACCCTGCAGCACAAAAGCAGTCTTAAGCAGCACAGGTATATTTGTAGCAATAGCCAACAATACATTGTATGGGTCCAAATTATACATTTTTCTTTTATGCCAAAAACCATTAGGATATTAAGTAAAGATCATGTTCCATGAAGATATTTTGTACATTTCCTACCGTAAATATATCTAAACTTAATTTTTGATTAGTAATATGCATTGCTAAGAACTTCATTTGAACAACTTTAAAGGTGATTTTCTCAATATTTAGATTTTTTTGCACCCTCAGATTCCAGATTTTCAGCCAAATAGTGTCCGATCCTAACAAACCATACATCAACGGAGAGCTGATTTATTCAGCTTTCAGATGAAGTATAAATATCAATTTCGAAAAATTGACCCTTATGACTGGTTTTGTGGTCTCAAATGTTGCTGACTAGGTAGACAGCTCACTAGGGATTGAAACAGCTCTGTGTTATGTAGGCTGACTGTTCTCTCTCTGATCTTGTTTCAGTTGGGCGTTTTATCACAAATAAACAGTCTTTGGTGTTGCTGAAGAATGGGGCGTACCAGTGGGTTGTGGGAGAGCAGAGATCTGGATTGTTGTGGCAGGAGCCTTAAGAAGTTCAAGCCCTCACTATCTGTGAAAACACTGTGCGTGAGTCACACGAGGCACTAGCGGGACGCAGAGGAGCAGAAGAAGGCGTTTCGCTCAAAAACAGACAATTGAGAGGGTAAATGTGAAGTATTGTGTATCTGATCTCAGCGAGAGGGGAAAACCGAAGCGGAGAGAGAGGAAGAGTTGCTCTGCGCTGATAGACAGAAGCTCTGTTGTCTGTCTCTCTGCTATCAGACTCATGCTGACTTTAGCCAGACAGCGTGTTTGCACGAACACCGAGTGTATTACTCATCTCACACCAAAACTACAGAAGAGTTTGATTTATTACTGGGAAAGAGTTAAAAATGCTGGGTGCAAACCAACTAAATAGTGCATAAATCAGCGCTATAATTCTTAAATGCTCACAGACTTGCAACAACAACAACAAAAATCAAACTGCAATCAAAAGTAAAAACAGCAATAAAAATGGAAGGTTACAAGCGTTAAATATAATAATGCATGTATGCACTCAATATGTAAGACAAGCGTATCAAGATGAATCATTGCACTAGTTAAATTCTAATTAATAATGTGGCTGCATTTTGCCTATATTGTTGACCTTTGGCCTACTTAGTGAGAGAACTGTTTGTGAAGTGCAAATGATCAATGAATCAATCATAATTCATAATAAAATCATAACGGATGACTTTTTATATCCTGGGTGACTTCTTCGACTCCAGATCTTAAGTCGAGACCTGAATAGTTTGCTCATTTATCAGCGTAAATGTGAATAAAGGAGAATTCAGCGACCTGGGCAGGTTTATCATATTAAATCTCAGCATGCATTGTGTTTTTATTTATCAAATATACTGAAAGTTAAGCTTATATGATGAAGCTTATGCTTAGATGATCATTTATTACGTTACTTACAGTCCAAAACATTACAGGGCCATGGGTCTGCATAAAACACAGTCAGTAAAACTGATTGTTAAGAGATACAGTCCGTAGAAATTGTCGTTGATGAAAGAGTTGAATAATCACAAAATAGACTAAAATGACTATAAGTAAAACTGTTTGATTTTCATTAAAATATATTAAATTAACTGAATTAAATTACATAAAAATGTATATAAAAATATTTTTAAAAATAATAGGACTTATTGGTTCTATTATTTCTATATATATTTATTTATTTTTATATATTTAACAACCATAATAACAAATATTGAACTTTAATTAAAATATATTAAATTAAATGATCTGAATGACATTAAATTAAAATTACTATAAATATACATTTTTAAAAATAATACGAATTATCATTTGTTTATATATATATATATAAATGATCATATTTAATAACCATAAAATGTGTAAGAGAAAATGAGTGAAATATTGAATTTTAATTAAAATATAGTAAATTAATTTAACTAAAGTATATAAAATTAAAACTAAAAATATATATATATATATTTTTTTTTTAAATAATAAGTTTTTTTTTATTTTTATGAAATTGCCAACTTTATATGTGTTTAATAAACATATTAAACCCAATTCTGCTCGTGTCACCGTACATGTCTGCTGTATTGTTTCATGCTCAGTAAAGAAAGCCTTACCTGCGGCGAGGCAAACTGGCAGAAGCAGTCTGAAGATGAGTCCACACACCACCTCCGAGGCCATCATATCACAATATCACTGAGATCAGATGCAGAAATGAGAAATCTGCTTCCAGAGCTCTTCAGGTGCAGCGCATGATCCGCTCCGGCCCTGTGGAGCCCGGGTTCGCTTCAGTCTAGTCTAGTCCTCATGCTGACCACAGGCTGAAGAACCTCAGAGTCCAGATAATCCCGAAGATCTCGCGCAGGTTCCTCAGTTCTCCTCAGACATGGTTTATTCCGCTCAGAGCAGCAGATCGCGCGTCAGGTCTCTCGTCTTACCTGTTGACAGGAGATCATGCTGCGACGCCCCGCAAACATCAGCGAGCTGCGGATTCATTCGTTCCGAGTCCGCTGGGTTTCCTCCAAAGCGCGTGGTTCGACATACCCCGGTCCCAGCGAGTCTGGAGCTCCTGGAGGAGTTCTGCGGAGCTGTGCTTCACTGGCATCTGGACGCACTTTTTCTCCTCCTCAATGAACAGAAGGACCACCCTGCAAAAACTGACAAATCACTCCACCATTCAGCAGATGAGGGGCTGGTGTTCGGAGGGAAGAGGTGGAGGCTCCGCCGGGCTCAGGTACTACTACAGCTGCTCCCTGAGAGAGAGAGAGAGAGAGAGAGAGAGAGAGAGAGAGAGAGAGAGAGAGAGAAATTAAACTTTTGGAATGCAAATGAACGGTGGTGGGATTTTATTTTTCTATATTTTACTCTATATTTTATTTAACTAGCCTATATTTGTGACCCTGGACCACAAAACCAGTCATAATGCTCAATTATTTTATATTGATATTTGCACTTCATCCGAATTAATCCATTGATGTATGGTTTGTTATGATCGGACAATATTTGGCTGAGATACAACTATTTGAAAATCTGGAATCTGAGGGTGCAAAAAAATCTAAATATTGAGAAAATCGCCTTTAAAGTTGTCCAAATTAAGTTCTTAGCAATGCATATTACTAATCAAAAATTAAATTATGATATATTTACGGTAGGAAATTTAATATCTTTATGGAACATGATCTTTAGGCCTACTTAATACCATTTTTGATATGATTTTTTGCATAAAAGAAACATTTATAATTTCACATTTTATTGTCAATAAAATATAGATATAAAATATAAAATATTTTTACATATAGAAGTAAAAACATGTAAAAGTCAAATATGTTTGCAGCGCTTGTAAAGCAATGTTTGTTTTGATGTCAAATAAATAACTAGTATAAGAGCGGCTGCAGCGCCACCTGCAGGGCGTCAGAGGAATGCACTGCAGGCTGCTCTGTCGGATGCGACTGTGATTCTACAGGTTTACCTTTGATTTAAAGTCTATAGGGTGAATTCAGGTAAAGTGGGCCGTTCAAGCTTGATTGTACTGTGCTCAAATGGTTTACACTTTCAGAGCATAACAATGGCTCTTAATTAAAGGGGCACTATTTCTCTAAATGATAAACTAGTATTGGTTGATGCAATATGACACTGGTGGGTGTGGCCACATCTCAAAGGAGGACTGTGTCATGGTGAAAGATACAGAAAACTCTTTGACATAAGATTTTTATTTGTAACTTATAGGCCTAAGGTTGCTCTCTAAATGTAAACAAACATTATTGTGACAGTTCCTGTTTTATTCAATGCTACCATCAGGGAATAAAATGCAAAGAATATTATATATATATATATATATATATATATATATATATATATATATATTATTATTATTTTTTTATTTGTTAGTTTTCTTCTAAGGTGTTGAAATATTGCTGGCCCACTTTGGCTGAATGTGTTGGATTCAGGTAAAGTGGGCCAACATTTAACCTTCAATAATTATATCCAAATTCATTAAATAAATTGGCATTCACTGGTTATTTTATAGGTGACATGTATAATTTACTTTTTTAGAAAACATAAATGAGACGTTCAATCTGTGGAGTGAAGAAAGGGAGAGAGGAGGACAATATAGATGTGGAATATAAAGCTTTAAAATGTGGAAACAAATTAAAAATTGTTTCAAATGTTTAGAAAGCATAGACAATTTTTTTTTTATAGTCACATGTATTGTAGAGTTCTTTTTTTTTTTAAATCAATATTCTTAATATTCTGATATTCAGATTTCATCAAATTTAATGTCAACACAACATGTTCTTTCTTTGGATCTACACATGATTTATTTCACTCATAACCTGTAGGTTATATACATTTGGGGTTTGTTAAATATGTTTGTCTGATCATATACGTGTTAATAAATCATGCATTTTTAATTGAGATGCAGAATAATGTTTGATAAATAAGGGATGGCCCACTTTACCTGAAAAGAAATTTGTCTGGAGTACATGACCTCAAAATGTTTATTGGTATCTTTTTATATTACCACTTTATATGAACTGTATTTAAAATGAAATATTATAGCTGGACCTTAACGTTTATGATGCGAGTTATTAACTTAATAAATAAACTTGCAAGTTTGTGAAAATGTGTCAACATGGACAACATACAGTGTATTAATACTCATTCTCAGACGATCTGAGATCAGGATGAGTGTGTTTCTTCATCAGGTTTGTAGAAATGTGTCTCTGCATCAGTGTCTCAGCAATGGATGCTCTGCAGTGAATGGGTGCCGTCAGAACGAGAGTCTGATAAAAACATCCACAGCACTCCAGTCCATCAGTGAACATCTGGAGAAGACAAAAGCTGAAACAACTTGGACGGCAGCTTTTAAATTTTTGGTTGAACTGTTCCTTTAATAAGAATGTGGTTCTGGAGCATGATTGTGTCAGAAGAAGGTAATAGTCATAATCGAGGACATTGAGTGGCAGTAATTATTGTTTAAGTACATATTAGAGTTGGCAGTTTTAACTGAATTCAGAAAGTCTTTCCAAAGTTGTGGAGCCAGAAGAGAGTTTTCTGGATCTAAACAGACACCTGGAGACTCTGGACAGATCGTATAGAGACCGGGCTGAAGGTGGGGACACAGTTCAACTGGATTTGCCAAAATTCAGCTGTATATTTCATTTCCAAGAGCTCTTGCATATGAATTTAAACTAAAAATTGGTCGACAGCTGGAACCGTGGCGCTTTTTAGAGAGATCCAGCATAATAATGAAACCAAAAATGTCTGTTCAATGGCAGCCAGCAGAGCTGGAATAAAGCAGCGGATGAGAGAGTACTGAATAGAGTCAGCCGCTAAATCCACACATAATTAACTGTCAAATTAGATAAATGAAGCTGAAGTACCTCAGAATTCAACAGTGTTTGAGTACTTGGTAAACTCCTCTCAAATGAAGAAAGCCTGAAATTAAAATATGCACAATAATCTGTCAAAGACAGGTTCATTTTGGCTGAATAAAGACTGGACGCCGTTGATTTTAGTGTATGATTTTAATAGTTAATACCAGAGGAATGTTGCCCTGATTTACAGAGAGATTAAAAAGTGGATTTCATTAAGATCAACACAGCAGGAAAAACTAGAAAATCTCAAACCTCCGTGTATTTATACAAGTATTAGATCTGCAGATCATCCGTTTAAAAAATAAAATAAAATAGTAAAATACAGGTTAAAACTGCAGTGCGTGTCAGGAAACTTTGGATGAAATCACAAGGATCTGTTTTGTTTGTTTAGGTGATGAAGATGTCTTAATTGAGAAATTACCATAATGCCAGCTGCTGCACAAGATCAAACGGTGTATGAACATGTAGAACCGGATTGCTATATTTCTTCACTGCATTTTTATGAATCAATATTTTTTGTCATGTATTCCAGGGAAAAAAAACAACTATTTGATTAAAAACAAAGTGTAAAAATTATTATTATTATTATTATACATACAGTACTTATTAAAAGTTTGGAAACATTACTGTTTTTAATGACACCTTTTCTGCTCACTATAGTTGCATCTATTTGATCACAGATACAGTAAAAACAGTATTATTGTGAAATATTATTACAGTGTAAACCAGCTGTTTTCTATGTGAATGTGTGTTAAACTGTAATTTATTTCTGTGATCAAAGCTGTATTTTCAGCATCATTACTGCAGTCTTCAGTGTCACATGATCTTCAGAAATCATTATTTATATCAATTTAAAAAAAGAAAAAAGTTATTTCAAACTGTAATAATATTTCACATTCTCTAAAAACAAGGTGTAATACCGTTTAGATATTTTACTGGAAAATAAGACAAAAAAAAAAAAACTTTAAGATGAATTTTATAGAAAGCTATGTAATCTTCAGTGATCTCTAAAGTGAAGCATAGTTTGTAAAAGCAGCGAGTCCTGAGAGATGATCTGATTAGCTGTGTGTTTCACAACCGTAACAATCTGAAGGAATCATAACCAGCTGCTTTTCTTTGATCAGAAGCAGATATTTCCATTTTTGTAATGTCAAATCAAACGGTGCGCATGGAAAATCAGCTGAATTTGGCATCATCAACATCCTTGTGATTTCAAGGCATCTGAAGCGACTCCCAGCGTTTAACATGCCAACATTATTTCCATGGATGAAGCAATTTAATAAACTACAAGGTATAAAAAGGTAAATATGCTTGAACACATATGTGTCCCTGCAGCACAAAAGCAGTCATAAGCAGCACAGCATATTTGTAGCAATAGCCAACAATACATTGTATGGGTCAAAATTATACATTTTTCTTTTGTGCCAAAAATCATTAGGATATTAAGTAAAGATCATGTTCCGTGAAGATATTTAGTAAATTTCTTACTGTAAATATATCAAAACTTCATTTTTGATTAGTAATATGCATTGCTAAGAACTTCATTTGAACAACTTTAAAGGTGATTTTCTCAATATTTAGATTTTTTTGCACCCTCAGATTCCAGATGGAAAGCTTATTTATTCAGCTTTCAGATAATGTATAAATCTCATTTTAACAAAACTGACCCTTACGACTGGTTTTGTGCTCCAGGGTCACAGTGCATCTTTGTGTTCATCCAGAAGTGAATCACTCAAACGTACGCCGTGATCAGACGATGTTAAACCGATAGAAATGTGAATGTAGAGTTAAAGGACGCTGCAGATGTGGCGTGGCAGGATTGTGGCGTGTTCTGAGGTAAAAGGCTTAGGATGGGGTCAGAGGTCACGGCAGGTCGTCGGGGTCAGTGTCGTCACGGCCGTAGTTTATAGGCTGCAGCTGCTTGACCACATAGTCTGCGATCTCGCGCGAGCCAGCGGCCACGACCCGTCTGGACATGAGGTCGAGCGCGCCTCCTGCACTCAGAAGAAGAAGAAGAAGAAGAAGAAGAAGAAGAAGAGTTAACTGACGAAGCACCTGCTGATTCTCCAGCTCTGACACCTGCAGGCTGTTATATATATATATATAGACATGGCATTTAATGATCTTAATCATTGAGTTAATTAATATTGTCTGTTTTGATCGGTACATTAAAAGCTTTTTCTTTATATATTGTCTGATGTTAAAAAATAAAATGCAGAAGAAAGTTACTAAATTCAAGTAATTTAATGAAATGAATCACAAATTACTTTTTAAAGCATGTATTTTGTAATCTGTTGTGAAAAACACTTTTAAAAGTTAAAAAAACCAGAGAAAATGGATGTATATATTTTTTATTAATTTATTTTTGGTTTGTATGTTTTATATATATATATATATATATGTTGTGTATTTTTATTTTACTTTATTTTGGGTCTTTATTTTTACAGTATTTTATTCTAGTTTATATTAATGTTTTTTTTATTTTTTTATTTTTTTTTTACATATCTTTATTATGTGGTGTTATATTTACTTATCCATTTATTTACTTTATGTTTTGTTTTATTGTTTTATGTTTTTATAGTTTAGTTCATAGCTGTGTGAAAGGCACATTTATTTGACTTTCTTTGTCGGTCAGCCTGTTGATTTCGCAGCATGTCATCATAACTGTATTTTTAACCCAGTTTAATCATCACACAAATGTAAGATGACAATCTAGGCATGATTACAATAATATCGCTGTACACACAACTACATCAGTTGGATAACAGAGAACATGCAGACTGGGAGGAAATCTTTGGTGTTATTTTGGGGCGTTACGTGCGAAGCGATATTCCTCTCAGGACCCTCGTCTCTCTCGGACCGCATGCTCATGACCTAACCGGCCTCCACAACAAAGCCTCTTTGTGTCGCTTCACACACAGGCATGCTGTGAACCGTCCCACCGCAGAACACACACACACACACACACACAAATCAGCAACCACCTGAGACATTTACTATTTTTATTTAATTTATTCATTCATTCATTCTTCTTTAATTTGAGTTTTATTTATTTTCTTGATATTTTATTTTAGTATCTTTCTTATTTATTCATTCTTTTTTTATTTTGAGTTTTATTTATATTGATATTATATTATAGCATCTTTCTTATTTATTTGTTTATTCATTCTTTTTTATTTTGTGTTTTAGTTATTTTTATTGATATATTTTATTTTAGCATCTTTCTTATTTATTCATTCTTTTTTATTTTGAGTTATTTTTATTGATTTATTTTATTGTAGTATCTTTCTTATTTATTTAATTAATCTATAGGTCAGAATTATAAAGCATTTTAAACTACGAGAACGTACTGATCTAATCTGAATGAATTTTATGCAAAACAGATTTACCAAAGCTAACCTAAACTAAAATGATTAAAATGTAAAAACCACACTAAATATGAATAAATAGCTATAAAATAAACAATAGTTTAATGTATTGCATGTGCAGCTTTTATTATAGCACTTTTCATATGTACAGTGCCCTCCACTAATATTGGCACCCTTGGTAAATATGAGCAAAGGCGGCTGTGAAAATAAATATGCATTGTTTATCCTTTTGATCTTTCATTAAAAAAAAATCACTAAATTCTAACCTATCATTGAAGTAAAACAATAGAAAATGGGGGGGAAATCTCATGATGAAATAAATGCTTTCTCTAGTTCATGTTGGCCACAATTATTGGCACCCAATTATTGCAACGTCCTTCTCCCGAGATAACAGCTCTGAGTTTTCTCCTGTAACGCCTGAAGAGTTTGGAGAACACCTGAGAAGAGATCAGAGACCATTCCTTCATCCAGAATCTCTCCAGATCCTTCAGATTCACAGCTTCTTCTCTTCGGTTCACTCACTCATCTTCTGTAGGGTTCAGGTCAGAGGACAGGGACAGCCATGGTGAAAGATTCAATTTGGGCTCAGTGACCCACTTTTGTGTTTATTTTGATGTTTGTTTTGGATTGTTGTTCTGGTGTAAGATCCAAACACGGCCCATTAGAAGATTTCTAACAGAAGCAGACGGGTTTTGATTTTTTTAATCTGTTGGTATTTAACAGATTAAAGATGTTCAGGACCTCCGGCAGAAAAACAGGCCACAACATTAAAGATCCAGCAGTATATTTAACCGTGGACATGGGCTACTTTTTAACCCTGTCTGTACTAAACTCATCTGGTGGGTTTGCTGCCGAAAAGCTATTTTTTTTCAGTTTGATCTGACCATAGAAGTCACCCTGGTGTGCTAAAAAAGTAAATATGAATGGGATGAGATATTTTACTCTAGGGGTGAATTTCTAGGGGTGCCAATAATTGTGGCCAACATTCATTGGAGAAAAACATTTATTTCACAAAGATATTTTCTCCCCACTTTCTATTGTTTTACTTCAATGATAGGTTAGAATTTAGTGATTTTTTTTAATGGAAGATCAAAAGGATAAACAATGCAGATTTATTTTCACAGCCGCCTTTGCTCATATTTAATAACATTAGTGGAGGGCACTGTATAAAGAATAATATGCAAACATTGAGCTATATTAACATCCTATAGTATAAATATCCTTTTATGACTGTAGATTTAGGTACAGCTTATATACAAAGACTAAACTATGTATGAAACATCGTGTAAATGTTTAGATTTTAATCGTGTGCTCACCCAAATCCTCATGTTTAGTTACTGAAGTTTCACGCAGCCCAACACCTTCAAGTTCAACATTCATAATCAAATAATAATCCCAAATCAACCATCCAGATACAAAAGCCCTCACTGTTTAAAATCCTACATTATGAATTAAACCCACTCCTGATAACAGCATAATAGCAATACTGACCAACTATGGTGCATTTTCCGCATCCAGAGCTCGATCTGTGAGCGTGACTGACCTGTGGTGTCGATGACGTATCCGCCGGCCTCTCTGATGATGACCGCGGCCGCTGCGATGTCCCAGCAGTGCAGACCGTACTGGTAATAGGCCTCGGCCGCGCCGCTGGCGATGTGACAGAGCGCTAGCGTCGAGCTGCCGATGATCCTCACACTGTAGGTCAAAGGTCAAATCCTGATCTTTACATCATACACTGTCTATATGTGACCCTGGACCACAAAACCAGTCATAAAGGTCTATTTTTGGAAATTGAGATTTATACATCAATGGAAAGCTTATTTATTCAGCTTTCAGATGATGTATGGTTTGTTGGACAATATTTGTCTGAGATACAACTATTTGAAAATCTGGAATCTGAGGGTGCAAAAAAATCTAAATATTGAGAAAATCACCTTTAAAGTTGTCCAAATGAAGTTCTTAGCAATGCATATTACCAATCAAAAATTAAGTTTTGATATATTTACAGTAAGAAATTTACTAAATATCTTCATGGAACATAATTTTGACCCATACAATGTCTTGTTGGCTATTGCTACAAATATAGCTGTGCTGCTTATGACTGCTTTTGTGCTGCAGAGTCACATATGAGCCACATCCCTCTTTATTTTACAGCTGACACATGTACAGTGCACATCAGTGGATGAGTCGGAGTGTTTTCTGACGTACCCGTGAGTAGGTGCACTCAGCAATTTCTTCATATTTCCTAAAAAGATATCCAGTGTTGCAGGGTCTCTCTTCGCCCCGATCTCTGTGAGAATGAGGGCCTTCGACACATCTGACATAGAAAACACATTACGTTATTTGTGACCCTGGACCACAAAACCAGTCATAAGGGTCAATTTTTTGAAACTGAGATTTATACATTCATCAATAAATAATCTTTTCATTGATGTATGGTTTGTTGGACAATATTTGGCTGAGATACAACTATTTGTAAATCTGGAATCTGAGGGTGCAAAAAAATCTAAATATTGAGAAAATCACCTTTAAAGTTGTTCAAATGAAGTTCTTAGCAATGCATATTACTAATCAAAAATTAAGTTTTGATATATTTACTGTAGGAAATTTACTAAATATCTTCATGGAACATAATCTTTACTTAATATCCTAATGATTTTTGGCATAAAAGAGAAATGTATAATTTTGACCCATACAATGTATTGTTGGTTATTGCTACAAATATAGCTGTGCTGCTTATGACTGCTTCTGTGCTGCAGGGACACATATATACGTACATCACCTGTTCTCAGATGGAGCGGCATTAACTACACAGCGCCGTAGTTCAATGACAAGCTACGCAATATATTGCGTTCATTATCGCAGGTATTTATTGCAAAAAAGTAATTAAAACATAGAAAAACAAGCTGACCTTTTTCTTTCGAAACCTGTAGTCGCACACCGTTGCAAAAGGCTCCATGTCCTTTCCTGGCCGTATACAGCGTCCCGTCAAAACAGTGGTAAATGACACCAAGCTCCAGCTGAGGGGCAGAAATCTTGTGATTATTGAACATAAACACATGATATCAATGAAAGCACTCATAATTCTGACCCTGTATAGCTTTATCAGTGTTTACCTCTTTCCTTACAGCAAATCCGATGCTCACTGCCACCATAGGGAAACTGAAAATAAAGGATTGTGTGTTGGGAACTCAAGAATATATTTCTGTGATGATTTAAACACAATATATGATGGTTATGGTACCTGTGCACAAAGTTACACGTCCCGTCGATGGGATCGATTATCCACGTAGGGTCGTCTGTCAGTTCACACTTCACACCAGCAGCAGACGATTCCTCACCGATAAACCTGAGATTATTATAATCAACATCACATCAACATCTGACACAGAGAACAATCATACAAACAGTTATTACAGAAACATTATGAATCATTTAACACTTCACAGTAAGTCTGCAGTGCCCTTTTATGGATAGCAAAGCTAAAAATCTTCCATAGGAAAATAGGCTGATTTGATCAAATGTGTCTTTGTAAAACACTTCTGAGGTGGTATAGTGATGGTGTTAATCTTAATAATGAATGCTTATGAATGAAAGCAGTGCTGCCTATATACTGTATATATACAGTTGTGCTCATAAATTTACATGCCCCTTGCAGAATATGCAAACATGTTAATAATTTTAACAAAATAAGAAGGATCATGAAGTCACTGTTGGAAAGGGTTCAAATATGCAGAAAATATTAGAAAAGCAAAGAATGTGCAGGAGCTGGAGGATTTTTCTGAAGAACAGCAGGCGGTTGAACTGCTCCGAACCAACGAGGGACTCGTGAACAACTATCACAACACAGAAAAACAGTTGTGGATCATCCAGGAAACAACACAGATTATTAAGATTCAAGGGTATGTAAACTTTTGAACAGGGTCATTTTTATAAATTGTTACTATTTTGTTTTGTGGAGAATATATAAACGTGTTATGTGAAATAGCTTATTCAGGACAGTATTAAATAAACAATAACAATTTTCATGATCCCTCTTATTTTGTTAAAATTATTAACATAGTTGCATATTCTGCAAGGGAAATGTAAATTTATGAGCACAACTGTATATTTACATACACACACATACATACATATATATATATATATATATATATATATATATATATATGCGACCCGGTGCCCTTCGGTGGTACAGCAACTGTGGCGATGGGATCCCTCCGATCTCCGATCCCTCCTTCAGGGAACAGGGGTTACATACATAACAGAGACGTTCCCTTTCAGGCAGTCACATCGTCCTGATGAAATTGGGATCTCTAACAAAGCTCCACTACTGCTGCCCCTTCCAGCACCCCTAGTAAGCCACCTGAATCCCCCCCGTGGCTACTCAGGCGGAAGATAGGCAATGGCTTACGTGGAGAGTGTCTATACTGTTGTTCCTCTTGACCCATACAATAAGACTTATTGGATAACACTGGGAAAGCGTGTCCTTTCCAGGGATGCTGCGCATGGGCATCAGAAGCAAAAAATTACTGGAGTATATGCCATTTTCTGTAGTCTGGTGCCTTTTAACGGAATAGGCCGCCTTGTCGGCAGGGTAAATAACCATTACCTCTGTCCACTAATGTCACAACATTACAAAAGACAGTCACTAGAACACCTTTCCAATGGTGCAGGTGGTAAAGCATGTAACAGTGTTTATGACGCGAGCGACCCGAGTTTGCGTCTCCCTTTTCACATCTCATATTACATCTGAAAGGCATTTGTTTTCAATAAAAATAAAAATGAAGGAAATAAATCGAAAAGTAAAAAAAAAAAAGTATTTGGTAGGGTTAGGTGTATCTGAGCAGCAGATACGCTAAGATGCTTTGTTTACTTTGCTGTGTCTTGCAGCAGGTGCGAGTAACTTGTGAAAACATAGAATGGAGTTTAATTTATATGCAGTGGAAGTGCAGGGTATACTCAGGTATACGGCGTACACTTCTTCATCAGTCGGCTTTGCGCATACCCACAAATCCCCTCTGATGCGCATCATTCATTAGTGTCCTGTATTAGCCAAAATCATGACAGTCCACCACATGAGTAGCTAATCAAATCGCATGTGAATAAATGCAAATATTCCCTAAACACATCCTGTAAAGACAGTGATGTGGTCAGGACTCAGGACCGTAACCGCCAAGTGCAATAGATTTGAGGAAGCAGCAGCGTTGAATTCAAGGCTGTAGCTAAATGGAGTTTAATCTGTTAGGGCATTCGTCATGTGGAATGGATTTGACTGACGGCGCTCTGAAAAGTGCACAGATGTATTCGCTGAATTAGAGACGGTAAAAGTGGGTGGGTCCAATATCATTGGTCTTCAAAAGTGGGTGGGTCCTGTCTCACCCACATACGATGGTTCCGACGCCCATGACGCTGCAGAATCCACATCTTGCCCGCAGGGAGGCATCATGTGGAGCTTACACATATGGACTGGGCATTAAGGGCAGTACAATATATGGAATGTCTCTGAGGTGGCTCCGGCCCAGTTAGGAGGGAGTCAACACCGGCAGAGTCTGCCAAGGGAAAGACACGGGCTCACCAAGAGGGGAGCTGTACTGTGGAAGAATACGAGAATGACAATGAGCTTTATTGCCAGGTATGTTTACACATACGAGGAATTTGTTATAGTGACAGAAGCTCCAGTGCAACAGAATGACAGCGACAGGACACAGATAATAAAAAGAATAATATACAAAATAGCAAAAACACAATATATAATATAGACAATTATGTATGTACAGGTATGATATGTGCAAATTTGAAATGTAATTAAGTATGTGTGTTAAGTGAATACTGTATAATAGTGTTGTGTGTTCCACGTTTATTGTCAGGTGTTCATGAGATGGATTGTCTGAAGGAAGAACTGTTCCTGTGCCGGTCGTTCTGGTGCTCAGAGCTCTGTAGCGTCAACCAGACGGAAGCAGTTCAGAGGGAGTGTGCTGGATGTGAGGGTCCAGAGTGATTTTGCCAGTCCTTTTGCTCACTCTGGATGAGTACAGTTCTTGGAGAGCGGGGAGGGTTGTACCAGTGATTCGCTCAGCAGTCCAGACTACCCTCTGTAGTCTTCTGAGGTCAGATTTGGTAGCTGAGCTGAACCAGACAGTTATTGAAGTGCAGAGGACGGATTCAATGATGGCGGACTCGTCACCGTCCTGAATGAGGCCGATGACTGTGGTGTCATCTGCAGACTTCAGGAGCTTGACAGAGGGATCTTCAGATGTGCAGTCGTTGGTGTAGAGGGAGAATAGCAGCGGGGAGAGAACAGAGCCCTGGGGGGCGCCAGTGCTGATCGTACGGGTGCTGGATGAGAATTTACCAAGCTTTACTAGCTGCTGCCTGTCTGTCTGAAGCTGGTGATCCACTGACAGACGGAGGTGGGGACGGAGAGCCGAGTTAATTTGGGCTGGAGGAGTGATGGGATGATGGTGTTAAAAGTGGAGCTGAAGTCTACAAACAGGATCCTCACATAAGTCCCTGGTCTGTCCAGATGCTGCAGGATGAAGTGCAGTCCCATGTTGACTGCATCATCCACAGACCTGTTTACCTGTGTACTTACAAGTGGTAGGCCTAGCGCCGGACACCAATGCCCAGGAAGAAGCAACACTCCTCGTCGAGTGTGCTCTCAACCTGAGGGGGCAAGGCACGCCTTGGGTTTGATACGCCAAGACGATGGCATCCACTATCCAGTGGGCCAGCCTCTGCTTGGAGACAGCCTTTCCCTTCTGCTGGCCTTCGTAACAGACGAAGAGCTGCTCTGAGGTCCTAAAGCTCTGCGTACGGTCCACGTATAGGCGTAACGCGTGAACAAGGCACAGTAAAGCTAGAGCTGGGTCTGCCTCCTCCGAGGGCAGTGCTTGCAGGTTCACCACCTGGTCCCTGAAAGGACAATTCCAGGCATGATTCATTGACCGAAAATGCATGCAGGTCCCCTACCCTCTTGATGGAAGCCCGCGCCGTTAAGAACAGTCTTTATTGACAGATTTCTCCGCTCTGTGGAATGCAATGAATGAATGAAGGCATTTATAAAGCGCTTTCATTGTATATTGCTCTACACCCAAAGCATTTTACAATCATGTGGGGGGTCTCTCCTCAACCACCACCAGTGTGCAGTATCCACTTGGATGATGCGACAGCAGCCACAGGACAACGGCGCCAGTGCGCTCACCACACACCAGCTACAGGTGGAGAGGAGAGAGAGATAGAGCCAATCAAGTGGATGGGGATTATTGGGAAGCCATGATAGACAGGGGCCAGTGGAGGGAATCTGGCCAGGACACCGGGGTTACACCCCTACTCTTTACCAGAAGTGCCATGGGATTTTTAATGACCACAGAGAGTCAGGACCTCGGTTTAACATCTCATCCAAAGGACGGTGCTTTTTACAGTATAGTGTCCCCGTCATTATACCGGGGCATTTGGACCCACACAGACCACAGGGTGAGCGCCCCCTGCTGGCCTCACTAACACCTCTTCCAACAGCAACCTAGTTTTCCCAGGAGTCTCCCATCCAGGTACTGACCAGCTCAACCCTGCTTAGCTTCAGTGGGTGACCGGTCTTGGGCTGCAGGTGATATGTTTGAGACATATGACAATGTCTCAAAAGGGGCCCTCTACAATGCCGTAAACACCAGAGGGAGATCCCAAGAGGGTACGGGGTTAGGGCGAGGAGGATTTACCCCTCAGGAATAGGGCTGTGCAATTAATCGAATGCGATGATCATGCGCAACTCGTCAGTAAAGCCGGTTCTGTGATTAGTAGTAAATCTCCATCACCTGCTTTCAGATGGAGCAGCAATTACTACACAGAGCCGTAGTTCACTGACAAGCTACGCAATATCGCATTCATTATCGGCAATGTATCGTTCGCTTTAGCTTCGTAAATTACGGTTGAACCTCTGATGTCACATCGTGGATTATTTTAACGATCTCCTTGCTACGTTTCTGAGCCTTGACCGAGCCAAAGTCCGGATTAGACTGTGTGCGCTGCTGCTTGGGTTAGCTGATAGAAGATATCATTAAATACATGAGAGGTATGTGTGAGTTTGTACCTGTGTGAGGGGTATTTCTCCCTGAGCGTGGAGATGATGAGCTCCTCCACCTGATGGTCTGCCTCCGTCACCAGGTCTGTCGGTGTGCTCTTGCTGCTCACCCGCTTCTCCTGCTTCACCGCAGACTGAACCATCTGATGGAGAACACGCAGTCACTCCTCACGCCAACCACGGTAACTAACACTACACTGTGTGCAGAATTATTAGGCAAGTTGATATTATGGTCATATTTTTTTGCCAGGAAAATTTTACCAATTCCAAACCACATCAATCTTAATAACTACTATTGATTTTGTAGTTATTAAGATTGATGTGGTTTGGAATTGGTAAAATTTTCTTGGCAAAAAAATATGACCATAATATCAACTTGCCTAATAATTCTGCACACAGTGTATGGTATTTTCTGGTGCTGGTAGAGTGATATGGGGATTGTTTATATATATATATATATATATATATATATGTTAGCAACATTAAATATTACCATCACTGAACCATACGACAAAATCTGGTGTTATTGTTAACTATTATAAATCATTTCCATCAAATGAAATAGGCTAAATCTGAAATAAAATCAAATATAAACATTAGATGAAAATCTTACACTTAAAAATAAATAAATAGAAAAATAATGAAAGTTAGAAATCTTGCTTTAGCAACTAACTAAAATAAAATAAGTTTAATTTGACATACTAATATTACTAAACCTAGAGTAAAAATAAATTAAAGCTACATGGAAATATAATTAAATTAAGTTAAATAAAAATGACAAAAGCACATACCAAAAATGACACGAGATGAAAAACATTAGCACCTAATTGAAATTCACTAAAACTAAAATAAAAATTAATTAAAGCTACATAGAAATATAAAAAGCTAAAAAAACAGAAACAAAATATATTTGATATTAAGTTTGATTTGATGTGATAAAAATACCAAAACTAAAATAAAAATAAATTGAATCTATATAGAAATATAAAAAAAACAACTAATGATAAAAATGACAAAAATCACATCATGAAATGTGTAAACCTTAAACTAAAATTTAAACAAAAAAAGAGAAAATATTCAAATACAGAATTAATTTTAAAAGGTCAGTAACAAATATAGCCTATTAGCAGATAAATAATAGTAAAATGACCCTGATAGATAGATATATACACACACACATTATAAATATTATATAGTGTTTGTTATTGCTTTGAGAGTGTTATTAATATAATCAACATAATAAGTGACAAAATGTAATAATAAATGATAATAAACAGTAAATATTGTGCTAGCAATACTTTAATAATAATACTAATAATAATAATATGCATTGTCTTATTTATTCTTTTCCACAGGCTACATTGTAGCCCATCCTGGGCAAGATATGCAGCTTTATCAGAGCTATTTATAACAGTGGAAACATGTAAAAGGTCATCGTTACAGCTGCTACTGAAGCGGTGTTTAGACTCGTATATAACCGTCCGCAGCGCTGCTCGAACAACACAACACAACACAGCGGTCGTTACCGATCATATCTGTGTGTTTATCATCTGCACAGCGCATCCGGTCACGTTTCCGCGTAGCTGTCCGAGTCGGTCGCCGTTAGTCGGTTATGTTTGTAATGAATGAACCGAATAACGTGTTGCGACGCGCTAACGTTACCTGTCCGGCTCTGCGCGTGATCTGCACGGCTACATCCAAACAGTCGCTCCAGTCCTCCATCACGATCAGCGGATCAGCGGAGAGAGGCCTACACGACACATCCACGACCTCTAATCAATCTAATCGATCACGGAGACGGGATCCGTACAACATCCGACCGACAGCGATCACCGGCGCTTCCATACGACTGCGTGGAGCTGCTAAACTCAATGCTAATATGCGCTAATTATACACATGCTAAGCCAGTTTAATACTTACTTTTTTATTGTTTACGTTTTTGTTAAGTTCTGTAATATTTTAAAACACTTGTATCGATAGTTTAATGCATATGTATATTCAAAATAAAGCAAAACAAATAAATGTTTGCCGTTTAAAACAATTACATAATGTCACCCGGCAGAGGGCGCCAACGCCAAGGCCATTTCTGCATTAGCGTCGGTGAACTGGAGCTGTAGATACATTTTTGTATTGCATTTTGTAAATAGGAATTTAGTGATTAATTTAATAATTATGTATGGGGAAAATACCATATGCACAAACAAAAATGGTCTAATAATAAACCTAACATTACATTATTTAAAATTTAACTTAAGCATTACACTGAAGCTTTAAAAGATCTAAGAAATAAAAAAGCAAAAAGGATGTAAAGAATTTTGAACCCTTTTCTTATGGAAATTTCTTAAGTTATCTCCTGTAGTAGTTTCTTTTCTTTGTTTGTTCCTTTGAAGTTATTATGAATGTAATATAGTTATAATAGTTAAATCACTGTGATCCTCTATATTTGTATGTTGTATTAATATTATGTAATAATAATAATAAAAAATCTAATAATTTTGCTATCAAGGCTTACAATGAAGGTAAAAATGAATGCCTTCAAAAATAAATAAATAAATGCATAAATGTCTGTATATGTTAGAAAGAGATGCGTCTTTATTATTGGAAGATGATGATTTTTTGTTTATTTTGAATTCCACTCATAAATACCTCTACTACCTGACAGATATTTCTAAAACAGGTTTCTAGAGAAATCACACTCCTTTTGGTTACAGATCTGAGCCAATCAGAGCTTTAGGAGGAAGCTCTCGGCCAATCGCTTGAGTTTAGGGCGGGGCTACACGTTTGAAGGTTTATAAGTAGCAGTCCGAAGCTTTTTAATGACATCAATGTAATTGAGCTGTTGTACAGAAAAGAAAAGTTACATTTTCCCTCTGTGATTTATACACTTATATTTTTCATTAAAAAAATAAAAATAAAAATGCCTTAAAGACTAAAATTGACAATTCGATTAATTAAGGACCAAAATAATAATAATAAAAAAAAAAGTTAAACGCTTAAATTACTGTCTTTTGGCTTTTCAACTTCAGGATTATAGCATGCCGTATTTTAGTTTTTATTTAGATTAAGTAGTCTATTAATAACAACAACAACAATAAAAGCAGGAAGCAACAGTCGAGACAAACTTTTATTTACAGCATCAAGACAGTCACTTTGAAATTTGTTGGCATTAAAAATATTCTTTATAGTGACATTTCCATTTACAGTTATAACTCTAACATGAGTTAAAATTAACACAGAAAGACACGCGTTCTTCATATATATGCGTGTGAATGGAAGGGTTATTGCTGTGGGATCTTTACCCGGGAATGACCTTAACGTCGGTCAGGAGCTCAACACACAGAATGGCTTTTTTAAACATAACACGGAAATACTCTTAAAATAAAACTGGATTAATTTACATTTAATTCTGCTCGCCTTCGTGTCGCAGAAAAACAAACAACATTCATTTTGTACAAACATGGCAAAAAGGAATGATCACAAGCTTGACCCTTATCAAATATGTAAGCATGGCACCAGAAAAAAAATATTGAAAGAGAAAAACGAAAACTGAGAGAACCACAGCAAGGCTTCAGTATCTTAACCGAGAAAATATAAAGCAGCACAAACGGAAACAAGAGCAAACAGCGAAACAAAACACAAAACCTGTTTGGCTTACAATTGAAATCACGAGGTGAGAGAGAAGCAGAGACGGAAGGACAGACGCGTGCATCAGTAGATGAACTCTCCAGGCAGCGCAGAGAAGGGCTCCTCAAACTTGAAGCGTTTGGAGATGGCCTTCTGGTCCGGGGTCAGGCTCTCTTTGTCGGAGGACTGGCGGCACTGGCCCAGGGTGTAAGCGGCCATTACGATCAGCTCCGGAGCGCTCTCCTCCTCCTCCTCCTCGTCTTCATCGGCAGGCTCCGAGACGCTCTGCAGACAGGCCTCCTCCGGCTGGAGCCACTGGTGCTTGAGACAGTCTTCTGCGGTGGCTCGGCTCCTGAAGAAACATCACAAAACATTTTATCTGACCGCTAAGAGTTCTGCTAAATGTGACCCTGCACCACAAAAGCAGTCATAAGAGTCTTTTTTTCTTTAAATTGAGATCTATACAGCATCTGAAAGCTGAATAAATAAGCTGTCCACTGATGTATGGTTTGTTAGGATCGAACAATATTTGAAAATCTGGAATCTGAGGATGCAAAAAAAAAAAAAAACATATTGAGAAAATCGCCTTTAAAGTTGTCCAAATGAAGTTTTTTTAATATATTTACGGTATGAAATTTACTTCACGGAACATGATCTTTATCCTAATGATTTTTGGCATAAAAGAAACATTAATAATTTTGACCCACACAATGTATTGTTGGCTATTGCTACAGATATACCCCAGCGACTTAACACTGCTTCTGTGCTGCAGGGCCACATATACTGATTTACTGCTCAAGAAACATTTCTGATTATCATCAATGTTTAAAACCGTTGTGCTGCCCAATATTTTTGTGGAAACGGTCATGCATTTTATTTTTCAGGATGAAAGGAAAGTGTTTATATGACTGTTTTGTGATGTAATGAATGTCTTGGCTGTCTCACGCTGGCTCTTTGATGAGCAGGCTCTTGATGAAGTGGATGGCGGCTCTGTCCAGATGCTGCAGCTCCTCCTCCGTGTAGCTGATGTTGATCTGAGAGATGTTGAGGAAGGTCTCCTGCTTATCGTCCCCCAGGAACGGCGAGATCCCCGTCAGCATCACGTACGCCAGGACGCCGATGCTCCTGTCAGACGGAGGAGAGGATCAGCATGCTGAAGCGAACACAACACCACTGTTTATTATATATACATATATATATATCGATGCAGAATCGATTCGTGTATGGCTTCTGAGATCTTCCGAATGCATGGCATCGATTCGTAGATTCGATTTTAATCAGATTTTTATGCTGTAAGGATAAAAGGATGCATGTAAGGATTAGTGGTCGGCCGATATATCGGCCGATATTTGGCATTTTTCAAATATCGTCCGATAAGTTTTTCTGTTTGGCCGATGTGTTCAAACTTTCATTTTAACAATGCCATTTTCACTGTGTGCAAATATTTGAAAGAAAAAAACTTGAGAATCGACTCGAGAAAGAATTGCGATGCATTCGGAAAGTCTCGGAAACATTTCTCGATTTATCTTCCGTCCTTCTGTTTATAGGTGACAGACTCTTCTCAAAGCAGCATTGCTGATACAAGACTTTAGGATGTAAATGTTCAGGCATAATATATCCTGAAGCCAAACCGCTGGAAAACAACCAGCGCATTAAACCAGTGATGGTGCGAGAGCCTTTAAACTGTGAATAAACCGTTTGTTCAGAGGAAAACACACAATTACACTTGAGGCTAGATCACAAACATGATAAACCGACCAGAGAAGTATTTACTGTGTAATATTGACCTTCAGGAGGACACATAAGGATCCTCACGGGAAACATGGTAATGTGGGAAAATAGCTCACCACATGTCAGTCGCTGTGCTGATTGGCTCATAATTCAGGATCTCCGGTGCTGGAATGATAAAGCAAATCATTTACATAAGTTCAGTCCAGTATGTCCTAACCCTTGACCGGTGGTGTATGTACAGTATATATGACCAGGGCCTAAAATTAACACTCACCAAGTGCCAAAGAGGAGTAAAAATCAGCATGAAGAGTGAGTATGTGAGGCGAGTGTGTTACTCAACAGCTGGCTGCTAACTTTTTTTATTGATCATCCTTATAATGTGATATGGTTTAGCACAATTGTCAAACCACAAAGACTGCGGTGTAATTATATAAATATGTAATCAGACGCCCTGTGTTGTGGGGCTTTGAACTCTTTTCAGCATCTCGGATCACAGTTAATTCAATAATACAGATTGCTTATAACGTGCATCTGAAAATGCAACATGCGCCAAACATCTCCCAAGCTTTATAATGAGAAGCGTTTATTAATCTGCAATTCCTTGCAATTTTCTACCAAAATAAAAGCTATATGGTTTAATGTTTGAATGAATGAATGAATAAATATTAGTATTGTAATTTTACTGTTGTTATTATAATATAATAAAATGACAACACTTATTATTATAAATTAATGAAACATTTATACTTTCCAATAGTATTAGTGATATTTTTTTTACTGATTTGTTAATATTTTTAATAATACATTTTAGAATTCGATCTATTTATAAATCTGTTTCCCTGTAGTTCAGTTAAAAGCTCTATGGTTTAACGAACGAACGAATGAATTAATGAATATTAGTATTGTAATTGCACTGTTGAGATATATAGATAAATTGCACAATTTCAATACTAATATTTATGTTTTAAAATAAATAAATAATAATAATAATAATTATTATTATTATTATTATAAAAAATATGCTCAGTTCAATTTATTTACTTTAAAATTTATGAACTTTATTAATAAAATTTAACTACACAGTTCAACTGTATTACAGTGATATTTCTTTACTGATTTTTTTTTAATTCAATTTGGTTCATAAAGTTATTATTATTATTATTATTATTATTATTATTATTATTATTATGAAGATTTTTTTTAATGCAATAATGCATGTACAGTTCCGCATCTAGTAAGTGATATTGGTTACTGGCCACAGGTGTGTTAAGATGCTGTTTTTAGTCCCTGTCTTTGATGTGCGAGTATGATCTGGGACTGGCTCTTACCCACATACTCCGGCGTGCCCATGATCTCCCGGATCTCCTGACTGCTGCTCACCAGCCTCGACAGGCCAAAATCCACCACCTTTATATCCCCGAGAGGAGACTCGCTGGTCAGCAGGATATTCTGAGGCTGAGGGAGAAAAACAATAAGGCAACTGCTCAGAGAAACCTATAATCATAATGGTGATATAATTACACTCTTGTAGCTCTGGTGAATAAAGCAAATGTATTTAGCCCACAAAAACATCAAACACCACCCTGACACTTTTACTGATTTAGCCATAAAAAGTCAGATTTCGCTAAATTTAAATTTTAAAGCGTAGTGATTTGCAGCATAGCGAAGTGAAGCGTGATTGACGTACTTTGAGGTCCAGATGCACCACGTTGTTCCTGTGAAGGAAGGAAACTCCCTCCAGGATCTGCCTCATCAGTCTCTTCACGTCTTCCTCTTTGAAGGCCTCGTCTCTGTCTGCCACACACTGGTTAAAAATCTCCCCTCCTGCAGCGCTGAACACACAGACAAACACATTCATCTAGAAATGTGCAAGCAACGGCTCGCCCTAAATGTCACTATTTACTCACTGTGATATTTTGAACTCGATAACCAAATCAGCTATTGAATCATTCTTTTGAAATGGGTATTTTCATACAATCAGACTGAATGTTCAACTCCATTTGGGGGTCAAAAGATATTTTTGTATTAATTTAATTAGGGGCCAGCTCCAGGCATGCCCACCCAATCAGAATTGGATAAAGATTGCGTTCATTTTTTTTTGTTCAGTGATTAAAATCAATCTGAAGCGCGCTGTATTTTGAGAAGAAGTTTAAGATATAGCTGGAGACTGCCTCAACAATCATAAAATAACACCAGAAAATTGCAGCGTTTTTCTTTTATTAGCTGAATGCAAGGCGCGCTGAGGCTTCACGGGGAGTTAAATATGAATATGCATCATTGCCTACCACTGAAATTACTTGAGCAGTTTCATTAATGTTCTTAAAAAATAAAATAAAAAAAACACTCATTCAATAACGTGCATTCATTGCAAGGACGGAGGAAGATAAACGTTTAAAATGCATGCAGCTCAAATGAAAAGCTTACCCCTTCTATTCTGTTTTCGCTTTATTATATAATAAAAAAACAAAAAAACAACCTTGCTACGTGTACTGCCTTAAGCTAACTAAGACTTGTCTTGCATATTATTGCTCTTCTGTTGATTTTGATTGCTTCCATTGTCCTCATTTGTAAGCCGCTTTAGATTAAAGTGTCTGCTAAATGACTAAATGTAATGCTATATGTAAGAATGAACACAAAGTAAACAACACTGAAATAAGAGCTTGTGCAATGAAAGTTGCGTTCGTTACTATAGCAACAGTTGGCTCGACTGTAATATCCAGTGATGCAAACTATTCGACTTTTTGTCAAATTCCGCCGTTTTGAATTGAAAGTAGGGCTGTCTTTTGTTCTAGACATGATTATGGCCTTGTTTGGTATAAATAATAAAAAAAAAAACAAGTTAGTTGAAAAGAAATCACCGGTGTAGAAACAATCATCCAGAGAAAGAACAAAGAGGGCTTTTTTTTAAACTTTTTTTATTTACTATTCAATAAAGAGAAAAAAAATAAAAATTGTGAAAGTGCATGATATTCTAGGCTGCCCATGACAGCTTTTTTTAAGTGTACATATGGTTAATATAGCAATATCTACAGCATAAATATCTAGACTTTTTCCCCTTGCAATATCCAAATTGCAAATCAGCATATTAGAATGATTTCTGAAGATCATGTGACACTGAAGACTGCAGTAATGATGCTGAAAATACAGCTGCGCATCACAGAAATAAATTACAGTTTAACAGATATTCACATAGAAAACAGCTGTTTTAATTTGCAATAATATTTCACAATTTTACTGGTTTGTACTGTATTTTTGATCAAATAAACGAAGCCTTGGTAAGCAGAAGAGACTTCTTTCAAAAACATGAAATGAGACTTTAGTGCATCCTTTAAAAAAAAAAAAAAAGTCAATTTTGCCTTGTGCACAACCTGTTTATTATTTATTTATTTATTTTTTCTAAATTTCAGATCGCTAAATCATTAGGATTATGTTTATCCTGAATTATAAAGACAGCAAAGGGGAGATGAGCAGTTTAATCAGAAGTGATCATCATGTTCCAGGCCAGTGCTGGATGAGTGCGAGTGTGTTCCTCTGTTTGGGATATTTTAAACACAGAGGAGCTGCTTTACCCCAAAACAACACGGCAAAGAGCTGAGCAAATAACATTTCTAAAAATGTTTCTACAACCATGTGATTTCAACTACAGCACATCCAGAACAATGAACGCTCTCTCTCTCTTGTGCTTGGGTACGGGACATGCCTGCAACCAAAATAAACACTAAGCTTGTTATTTTGATCAACAGACCATCCGAGCAAAATCTAAATAAAATAAACTACGTCTAAAATCTGATCTATATCTGCTTTGCTCCTCAAATATGTCTATAGAATAGCACATTAAACAGGGTTTAAAATACAGACAGTGTTTAAATGCACATTAAACAAAGTTTTAAACATCCCGCAGGCTGAAAAACCCTTAATCCAAGTGTGTGTTAAGCTCGATTTAATGTCAGCGCAGGTAGCGGCTCATGTCCTCAGCACATGCTGGCAGATGATTCCCAATGTCCTGCGTTCCTGATCAGACAGCGTGATGAACTCGATTAGACACAGACAGGGAAAGAAAGCGGCCTCAGGCCAGAGCTGTGTGTGTGTGTGTGTGTGTGTGTGCGCGTGTGGAGTTGATGTGAGGATGCAGTCTGGCTTTCGAGGACACAATAAGATAATAAAACAGTTGTTTGTCATGTTTGAGTGGTTCTTACAGGCTCAGTCTCAGGTCTCTATAATATACTGATTCCTCCTTCAGTGCCCATCTATAGCTAACAGAGGACAACAGTCGCTTCCGGATGAAAAAATGCTATTCATGATATAAATGATTTTCCCTATGGAAAAAAACTACATTACCCATGATGCTGTAAAGAGAATTCCACCAATCAGAGAGTCGCAGTGAGCAAATCACATCAAACAAGTGCTAAGCTCCGCCCACTCCTATGAAGCACCGGAAATCATGGAATCAAGATAAAAAAGTTTGTCAAAACAAACTTTAAGTTGGCTTGAGAAAGTCTGAAAAGTTTAAGAATTTAAAAAAAAAAAAGTTGCAAGTTTGATAGAGGAGCAACAATAATGTACAGTATGTGGAAAATAATGTTTTTTGAACCTTAAACCACAAACACATTGCATTACACCAAATAATGTTCTTTTTAGCAACGTCATATGACCCTTTTAAAAGCTTAAACTTTGAATGTTTTGAATGCAATGCAGTCTTAGATAGATAGATAGCTACAGTAGATGCATGCTAAGGACCTCAGCGTGGTTGCTAGGGTATTCTAGGTGGTTGCTAGGGTGTTGCAATGTGGTTGCTAAGGTACTCTGTATGGTTGCTAGGGTGTTGCTATGCGGTTGCTATGGTTCCCGGGTTGGTTGCTAATGTGCTTCTATACGGTTGCTAAGGTACCCGGGGCGGTTGCTAGGGTGTTGCTATGCGGTTGCTAGGGTACCCGGGGATGTTGCTAGGGCGCCGGGGTGGTTGCTACGGTGTTGCTATGCGGTTGCTAGGGTGCCCGGGGTAGTTGCTAAGTTGTTGCTACACGGTTGCTAAGGTACCCAGGTCGGTTGCTAGGGTGTTGCTATGCGGTTGCTAGGGTGCCCGGGGTGGTTGTTAGGGTGTCGCTCTTTCAAAACACTTTGAATATACATATGCATATTTTGCAATAAACTTAAAATACAGAATCATAACATTTCGATATACAGAATCATAACTTTAAATTAATAATTTTATATTTCTCCATTATTAATTTAAATTTAATTATGTCATTCACAATGGTTCATTGGATTGTAGTTGTACAGTCTAGTGTAGAAGTTCAGTCTTGTATCCGTTTTTTTTTTTTTTACTGATTTGCAACGTTTGTACTGTTGTGACTCTCCTCTTAGCTGGTTTGTTTGCTTCATGGATTATAATATTAATTCCTATGTGGAAAAATAATATATTCCGGAAACATCTGAAAGGCGGCTGCTTTCAAAGACTCCCGTATTTGTGTAAGGTTTCTATTTACAATGTGTTTATAACATGTAACCAGTCACAGGCGTGTTTGTTGCATCTATAAACAATCTGTTTTCCATGTTTTCCAGTCAGAATCCACTCTATACGCCAGAGTTTGTTTAGCATGAGTGAATCTTTTGCTTTATCCAATATATAAACACAATGTAAATAAGAGGTTCATTGTGCAGTAGAGACAAATGTTTTGATTATAACAGGAGTTTTTACTGGTTTTGGTACAGACAGCTGGTGTTTTGGTACTATGAAAACACTAATAACTAATGCGCAGAAAATCCCACAGTACCAGCACACCAGTCTCTCCTTTGCTCAAACACAATCTCTCAAAACGTCTAATTATGAGCAACAGTAACACTGAAAACATCAGGCTAGACCGGCCCATATCATTAACACTGCGTCATGTTTTCAGAGGCTTTATAAATAAGCTGTAGTGTGTATACGGGACATCGGTGACGGAGGAGACGTTTGTTTGTGTGGATTAGACTGCAGACATGGCCCTGTGTGCGTGATTCTCACTGTGTGTCCTGTAATCCTGTTCTCTAGTCTCTGAGATGCTTAGATGAAGCAAAAAAAATATGAATACATGATGTAAAAGCAAAACAAGTCATTATTAGGTTTTTACCTTGAGTATTACATGATTAAAAAAGGAAAAGTGAAAAAAAAAAAAAAAACCCTATTTAGCAAATTTAAACGAATATTCATACTTTGATACTGTGCATTAACAAGTTGACAGCAAAATTAAAATTATACCATTTAAGATGATATGCAACTGTGTAAAAAAAATAAAATAAAATAAACAACTTTATAAGAAAATACTAAGAAATTAGCAGGGCTCACATTCTTTGACTCGAGGAACTGTATCTTCGAGCTCAACTACCAGGAGGTGTCGATATCTTTATCATTTCAGCTTCATATTTAGTAATACAATGTTTTTTAATTAATTCATTTAATATTACTACTTGTGTTTCAGTTGTAGCTTATTTCTCAAGGTTTTTTTGTTTTGTTTTGTTTGTTTGTTTTCTCCAGTTAAAATGTTTTTAAAAGTTTTAGTTAATGATAATCCTGTTTTGAACCAGGTTTTTCATTTCAAGTTTTCATTTTTGTTAATGTTTTTTGTTTTGTTTTGTTTTTTAGGTTTTGTTCTATTGATGTAATTTTATTTATTTAATTTTTAGTTGTAGACATTTCAGTACTTCGTTTCAATTTTTTTTACATCAAACCTTTACAGTACATTCCATTTCTGCTTTATTTCAATGACTGAAAACACTTTTTAACAGTTTTAGTTAACCATGACCACATATAAATACTCGCACACAAACCCCATTCTATTCTGTGAAATCTACAGCAATGCTCAGTGTTTATAAAACCATAAACCAGGACCGTCTTATGACCCTCATAACCCGAGCGAGACAGTCTGGCAGGGAAAGTCATTAACACCAGCACAGCTGTAAAACATGGGCTTTCAGAGGCTCTTCTGTCTGCCGTCCTCTAGAGACACGAGTAATGAGCGTCCAGCGGAGCCAAACCCGCTCCACAGCCTACAGAGAAACACAGGAGGAAAACTGACATCCAGCCAGTGCATAACTAGGTCATGTTTTGGGGCCGGATGAGGGGACGACTGAGCGATCACATCACTAATGCAGTGCAGGGGTCAGTCCACACACACACACACACACACACACACACAGCTTGTTCTTCTGGATACCGCTCACATTAGAGATCAAACAGAAGGGTGATGCCTTTAACCACCGATCTATTTCCAGAAGCTCGTCACTGTCAAATCACAACTGAGCCAGTCCGAGTAAATCATTAGGACTGAATGAAAGGCTCCTCTGATGGAAGATGCTGTTAAAAGAAAGAAAGGTTTCACACGGAGCGCAGCCGGAGAATCAGCGCAGATCAGCCTGTGTGGAGCGCAGTTATTAGATATCATGAGATATCACTCAGTACTGTTATTTAGGTTTGAATTGAATGTGTTGATAAATGTTTTATGCACCACATCTTGGCCAATCATCTTTTCCCAACAACTTGCAAACTTCAGTCTACATAAATGAATTATTAATAATAATAATAATAAATGATGTTATATTACCATATTGTAACATTTTATTACTTAAAAAAAATAAAACAAATAAATAAATATATATATACACACTACTAATTATAAGTTATTTAAAATTAGCAATATCAACAACAAATTATTGTATTCTATTACCATATATACACCATTTGCATAATATAATAATTAGTCATTATAATAGTTAAACTAATTATTATTATTATTATTATTATTATTATTATAACTAATTTAAATAAGATTGATAATAAAATAACCATCACTTCAATAGTAAGAACAAAATATTGTATTATATTACCATACATTATTATTATTATTATTATTAATTTTAAATAACCTCTGAAAACCCTGAAGCGCATGAGCAGAAATGGGAGCTGTATGGTGGGAAAGCAGAGGCTCAGGGTGTATTTCCCCATACAGCTGAAAACACTCCGCTGCACCCACTGCATTCCTCTCTGGCCAGCATCAGCCTCCATTTGGGCTCAGATCTCACACCACAGGAGCTGCAGTCGCTGCAATCTCCCACTGTGTAGGAGGAAACAGCTGAAGAGTGTGAGAACAACAAATATAAACAGCAGACTGTGCACTTGACTACCAACAGATTCACCATGTGCTACTGTAAAACTGCTATTATAGTTAACTAAAACACACAGAATGCAATTTTATTTGCATTTTATTTCAGTTTAAGTTTATTTTTCAACATCTCAATTTCATCTAGGTTAACTTGATGTAATAAAACTAAACCGACATCTAAAAAAAATATACTAAAACTACATTCAAAATAAAAAAATAATTCTAAATATTTTAATAGTATCTTGATGATGCTATCTTGATATTATAATGATGCTAAACACTAAAATGTGCATGTGAACCTGATGAGTCACCTAAAACGTTTATTAAACTGCGTCTACAGAAACGCAGCTTATTTCATTCACACTGGAATAGATGCAATTCTACAACTGATCGTTTAAGTGTGGGAAAACAAAACTCACCCTAACCAGATTTAATGCTCTTTTCACACTGTATTAACCACATGCTTCATGAGCGTGAAAGCCATAGTGAGTGCTAGAAGCAGTTGTTTCAGATTTGTATGAATTTCACTGCATGACTTTGTGGCACATCAAGAAATTGAATAGGTAAATGTGTTTCCATTGTAGTTTGTGCATGTTTTTGTATTGCAAAAACGCTTTTTTTAATGCAATATTGTATGCAAAATTAGCACAAAAACACATGGAAGGAAACCAAAAATTACTAACGTACAAGTGCAACACCATCTTTCACACCAACACCACAAACTGAGCTCTAGTGCAAAAGTGTCTGTACTGTGAACCTTAACCAGTGGAGTAAAATTCAGTGAAACCTACAGACTTTAAGTTGGAAGAGATGATACCACATCTATAATGCCACTTATTCATAAATCAGTAACACTGGAATTACAGAATCAATTCATCTTTGAGTTGCATGAATGCATGAATGAATGAACAAACGCACAAATGCATGAATTAATGTTTATGGCTTGGAATAGCTCTGCTTCCAACCACGAGAATATGGAAATAACGTTCCTTCTGATCATGCCACAAAAAATTGGTGCTCTTTCTCAGTATTTTTGCACTGTTTTCCAGTAAAAATCTCTAAAGATTCTTAAATCAAAACATGACAAAAAAAAAATTTTCTCTTCTGAAAAATGTATTTAAAATGAAGTCAATTCATGAATAAACAAATAAATATTGCCTAATAGGGCCATAAAAATTAACTTAATTCAGAGGGAAAATATATGTTATTCTCCACTGACATCTGTGTTATTGTTTTAGGCATAAACTTACTTTTTATTAATTAAACAAGATATTTGTACTGAAAAACAAGATAAAAAATTGAGAGAAAGATATTTATGCAATGCATGCAACATGTAATATCATGAATTTAAGACTTTCTGCTCTGATTTAATAATTTAAGGCCTTAAATTGTGGAAAGGCAAATTAAGACTTTTAAGAACCACAGAAACCCTGTTGTTTCCCCACATAAACAAAAATGTGAAGACTGGCAAAGCCAAAGAGCAGAAAATCTCACTTTAACTGTGAAAACTAATTGTTCTGCCTTGTCAAATGTCTTGGCCAATAAAATCAGCACCAAATTATTGGCTTCTTTCTTCAGAAACATATTTGTGACCCATCCAGAACGGACAGCAAAACTAGGATGTGTTGCAGCAGGTGCACTGAGCTGTCGGTCTCTGTAACGCCGAGGGCTGACATGCATTCATCGATGATTGAGTGATTGCTTAAACTAGCAGTGCAGGCAGGGCTTTCCCAACCCCGGCTCTGGAGATTAAACCCACAGACGATCCCTCCCTCTCTGGGCCGTCAGCCACGGTCCGGCCGCTCACGTGCTGCCACTGAGAGCGCTGACATAATGAACTCCCAGCTGGAGCTCCCCGACTCGCCCCGGACGGCCAGAAAAAGCATGAATAAGCCCTCTATCATTCCAGCCAGACCCCCATCCAAAACCACATCCCCTCCTTCAAACCGTCCCAGTGCCCCCAAATATCCCTCACCCGGGGGAAGATGGAAAGAAAGGAAAGCTGTCAGTTACAACTGGCTCTTTCTGGATTTCACATGCTAGATCAGTGAGAGAGAGAGATGCATTACGCTCTACTTCCCCACCACAGAAAGAGCACTAAAACGAGCTCTATTATCACGGCGGATAGTGCTGACGGGGAAAAAGGGCTAATTTGAGGCACTTTACTCAGCAGCTTCTGCTTTTGTATCATGTTTTTGATCTTACCTCTAATAAGAGCTCAACAACAGACTGAGGAACGAGGAAGCAATTAAAGAACAATTAAAGAGATATTAAACATTAATTCAGGACCCAAAAACAATATAATCCTTCTAAGGGGACCTCAGCATATTTCCAAGGGGGCTGCGATATGACTTGGTTTTGAATATTTCTACACTTAAAAAAATAAATAAATTAAATTTATAAACAATTTTCAGAAATTCAACTCAGAAATTGCTTGTAAATTTTACAATTACGGACAAAGAAACAGCAAGTAACAGGTTGAATTAAATGTAACATTTTCAAGTAGAGATCGCTGTTATTTACAACTTAAAAAAAAAAATATATATATATATATATATATATCTCATTTTTTACAGTATAGTTGCACTACCGTTCTAAAGTTTGGGGTCAGTATTTTTTGATGTTCAAGGCTGCATTTATTCGATCAAAAATACAGTAAAACAGTAATACTGAAATATTACAATTTAAAGTACAATTAGTTTTCTTTTTTAATTACTGAATTTTCAAGATAGATTTCTGCTTATTTATATTGTTTAAAACAGTGCTGCTTCATATTTTTGATATATATAAAATAATTTCATAATGTGTTTTTTTTTTTTTTTTTTTGGATGAACAGTTTAAAAGAACAGAACTGATTTAAAAAAAATATATATTTTGTAACAAATGTTGTTACTGTCAGTTTTTTAATCAATGCATCCTTGTTGAATAAAATAATAAATTAAGTAAAATAATCATCTTTTAATGATTAAAATTATTATACTGGTAGCAATTGCTATTTGTAGGGTAAAAATAATTTGAAAAAATAACTAGTGTAAACTATGAAGAACAATCAATTATTTAAAACTGTATTTGAATTATTTATAATTATTTTATTGAATTATTTTAATATATATATTGCCATTCCTAGTTTCCACAAAGTTTGAAGCTTTCAAAATAAAATATTGTCTTTGATAATGGGGGATATGGAGTCAAAAAGGTTGTACATTGTTGGGTTACCAAGTCTGATTAGTTAGTTTGCACTGTGTACTAAAAGTCTGTATGCATTTATTCACTCGTGATGACCTTCCGTGGCCAATCTGGACAGGTTTATAGACCCCAAGTGAATTCATCTGGAAAAAATGCTTATCCCGGTTATTGGGGTCAAAGTTGAACATTTGCCTGACCAGCAGGTTCTTGGCCTTGTCTTAGGATGCTAATCTGCCGGTGTAATCTATTATCTGCCTAATGGCCCGTCTGACCCCCCGGGGTCTTGGCAAGATGCAGTCAGAGCAGATTTACAGCACCATACGAAGGCAATCAGGAGCTCACGACCACTGCCGTCTAAAACAGGGCCGTGGATATTACATTTCATCAGTTACTTGATAAAAACTGGTTTGGTTTTAAATATGTTACGCCCACCTCACAATTTCTGAAGGCTGGACACTCTATATAACAAATCAAACGTGTGCGGCCTCAGCCGACCTGCCAGTCTGACACAGTTATGTTCACTCTGCATAAACCAACTGCTCCAGTTATTTATATGCATTTATTTAGAAGCAATTTGACTAATCTGCTGCAGATTTAGGCTGTGCACAGCGTGAGTGACCTAGCGTGCATCACAAATTATATTGAGCGTTGCTGTTAGTGGCATGGGTTTGTATCGACTGCGTAGAATTGTAGGGTAACTTGTCACGATACCAGAGAGCTCGAACATGTGACAACATGAGCACCAGTGCACTTACTGCTTTAATTAGACTAATCTGCACGTATAAGCATGTTAAGAGAAACGAATAATGTGTAAAGTGATGAGACCAAACAACAAACTACTGGAGATGGCTTGAGATACATGCAACTAGTTTAAACAAGCACAAAAACATTTTTATAATTGCTGAAGAAAAGCAGCACAAAACACTAAAGGGATGAAACCTAACACTGATTATGTTACTTCATTTGACTTTTTTCCTCATGTTTTTAAAAGCACTAAAGAGAGCTTGCGCTTCTTCAGGAGTACGGTGTATGCGCTCAGAGACGGAACAGAACACGGATATGTAAAGCCTTCTTTTAGCTCAAGGTGCGCTCCTAAACAGTCAAAAATACACCCACAAATGTGTCAAAATGCGGTGCATGTAATAAATGAACAAACAGTTGAGAATGAAAATACACGTGTAACGGTAAATTGGATCCGTGCGGCTCTTAAAGTGGCAGCAGCTATATTCCTGCTGTGATTGTGAGCTTAATATTAAATCAAACAACAAAAGACATTAAAAAAAAAAAAAAAACTCACTGCTCGAGTGAAGGACTTTTATAGCTTTAATAAGAAACAAAGAAAGTTTTTACAGTGAAGACTATGCTATTTAATTTTACATTTGATTATTCATACTGAATACTTGAGACTTGCATTAAAAAAAACCTTAAAGCATAGTCTGTATTTGTATATTTTCTATTGCATTTGTCCTTTGCTTTTTTATTACTGACAGTTTAATTATTTTCAATAATTTTGAGGACTTTTTGTTTGTTTGTTACTAATATTAGTTACTCTAGTATTCTGCTGTGGTATTGAGAATTGTGAAAATTCATTGTCATGGCAACCGTATTTACAGAAAATATTATATCTCACTATCTTTAAATAAATCACTCATAGAAAATTTTGGTCATATGGTCTACTCATAATTGTGTTAAATAATCGTGATTACAATACTGACCAAAATAATCGTGATTATGATTTTTGCCATAAAATCGAGCAGCCCTACTGTAAAACATAGTTATTATGCATGCAATAAATTCTGAACAATGTTGGCTGAAGTGGCAGAAAACTCCACTTGATTTTTAACAATGCGTTCTGGAAATTCCCCTATTATTCTTTCATTCAGGCTCTGGCTTGCATGCTGGGAGACAGCTGCTGGTGAAGGACGGCCGTGTGGGCAGATGATGAGCGATCTGAACTCAGTCCAGCTGAGCACATGCCATCGCTGGTGGGTGAGAGGAAACGAGAGTGACCTCGCTGCTCGTCCAAACCCAGCCGACTGATATAGATCGGCCTGCAGGGAGAAAATGGGATCGGTGTTGACCAACGAACCCGTCGATACGGTCACGCACGCTGCAAGATAATCACCTCTTCCTCATCATAGTCAGTTCTTTCATGGCTTCTCTTCTGCTCTTCTTCAACACGTTTCTTTGTAAACGGAGGCGTCTCGTCAGTTTCCATGGTTGGGAAGAGTCTATGGGCTCTGTGTGTTCGGAGGGGCAGATTAAAATTCCTGCGTTGACCCCTCTTCCCCGCCGCGAGGGTCAGTCCATTCACGCCGGACACTGGGAACCGGGTCAACCGGGACAGAGGCAGCTGTGCAGCGACAAACCAACACGGTCCACTCACTTTCTGCTGGAGGATCTGCATTATATTCCAATGCAAAAGTGCAAATGCTTTGACATACTTGTAGGGATCCAATGCACTTTGACAAAAAAAATAAAATGAAAGATGCGAGCGCAGAGCCATAATGAAATAATGCAGATCATCTGCTCCAAATTTTATTAGTCGATGAATCCATCAAACTCCAGGTCGAAACAAAATGTCCAACGAGACCAAGTTGAATCCCATCTGCGCTCATTGTCTGGGAGAGGATATGGTTGAGTGGAAGCCAGAAATGTGTGACCTACTTCATGCCAAATGAAAAACTGTCAGTGTGACCTTTCTAGAACATCAAATCTGCTTCATATGACCACCAACGTGATGAAAATAATGGCTGAATTGGAGCACACACATCAGATATTGAGTAGGGCTGTGTGATATTTACAAAAAAAAAAAATAATTTTTGATAATAATTAAACAATATTTTGTTTTTGTGCTTGTACCTCCACTGGTTTAGGCCCATCATGGATAAATAAATATGACACTAAAACCGCCAACAGGTGATGGCAAGTCCATAAATGAGTGATTATTGAGTGATGCAGTGAATCATTCATCAAACGATTCATTCAGGAACGGAACAGCACAGTGTTGCTGAAGCGCTGTATAATTTAATATAACATTAGCAATATATATTAATATTGACAAAGTAAATGTTTGTTACAGGCAGGTCTATTATTTACAATTTCTAGATTGAATTTGATTCAATATTGATTCATTTCAAAATACTTCAGGTACATGCCAATTTTTCTTATGGAAAAAAAAAATATATTTTTTTTGTAGAATTATGGAAATTAACAACAGAGCCTAAACAATTAAAATTGAACTTCCATTTATTCTATCATGGATAAATAAATGGGTGGTGGCAAGTCCCTTAATGAGGAGAATAAGGAGTGATTCATTGAATCATTCATCAAACAGCTCATTCAAAACGGCTGATTCATCATTGACTCGAATGATTCATTCAGAAACAGATTAATTTAGGAATGAAACATCTGTTTCTCTGAGACGCACAAATGTTTTTTCTCCGGCTTTGTTTGGATCTCTTTTTGTTGGCAATATTCTGTCTAATATGCAACTCCCTAAATATTAACTGTTAAATATAACATTTGAGATCACACTCGCGCTAATATTCAGGAAAACAGCACTCTTGCTTGTGTGATATTGCTTAACTATATCATATCTAATAAGAAACAAAAACCCATACAGCGATATTTTCGTTTTCATAACTTGAATTATAAAGGCATTCTATCTGTATTCTAATAGGCTTCATCACACAGTAAATGCCTTTGGATTTTAAAGACGTGTTTTTGTTAGTTTTTTTGCATGTGACATACCTGATAATGTCAGCTCGCACATTGCTAAAACAACAATTAGAATATTATCGTAGACAATAAATACCGCACAGCCCTAATATTGAGTGCAATGAAGTGGGTGAAGGACTACAGCAGCTGTACAGTAAAGATGATGAGCAGCAGAAGGGCCCGGAAATGCTTTGTCCCGTAGCCCATGTCAATGTCAGCATTTGGCTGCAAGGGAAACCCAATATGCCAGTGCACATGCATGCATTACCACAATAACTCTCTGTGTGTGTGTGTGTGTGTGTGTGTGTGTGTGGATGCTGAACGTTGCTGGAATAGCGAGTGCTTACTGAGGCGTGCTCAGTTTCGCTTTGGGGGGTTTATAGGTGGATTAGTGCTCTGGTTTTCACTCGCTCTTGTTTTCCCTCCATGTACTCGTGTTCATCTCTTATTTCAGCGTCCTGCTCATTTACCTTCGCTGATCCTCGGGTTTGCGGTCTGAGCTCAGTCTCAATGTACTTTCTTAATTGGATAGGATGGGATTTCACCTCAATATTTAACAGCCTGACGTGATCCTGCCATTGATTACAGAGTAATGCATGGCAAAGTTTATACTCACAAGCCTGCAAAATCACTAATGCACAGATTCAACAATATATATTGATACTGAAACTAAATGTTAATGACAGGTAATTAAATTTAAAAACTAAGTTTATTATGATTATTTGATGCGAGACACTCGCATTATTTAGTGACATTTTATTCACATATCAACTGAAAAGAACATAGATCATTCTTGGGATTTAAGAATCAACATTATTTTTTAAAACAAAGTCAATTATTATGGTTGCCAGGTTGGGAAGATTAAGTAAACAACTGGGTGTAAAAAATAATTTAAGAGAAAAGTTCTAATTGGGGAATTGAACCTCTTGAAATCATGAATGCTGCTTGTATATTATACTGCTGCCATACAGATCTAAAATAAATGTGATTTCTTTCCCAGCTGTTTACCTTCACAGACATAACCAACTGTTTTTGTAACTCGTGTGCTTTTAACGTAAACTTGTGTGTGAATGAGAGCTTAGTTTAGTTAGTACTCGCATGCTGTGACAGCCGCTTTCTGTGTGTGCTTCGGATGTGTGCGCTCAGTCAACCGTATATCAGAAGTTTAAACTAATATGGTTTAAAACGCACGATTTCTGCGTGATAATCAGAACCGAAACAGAGGTTTTCTAGCAGGTACGAGCTGTAATGGCGCAGCCCTATTCTGGAAAAGGGGGCGGGGAGCAGCAGCTCATTTGCATTTAAAGAGACAGGCACGAAAACAGCCAGTTTCTGCTTCCACTCAAAATAGGCATTAAAATGATTTAATGAAACATCTGTAGGGTATTTTGTGCTGAAACTTCACAGATACATTCTGGGGAAACCTGACTTATTACATATTGTAAAAGGGGAATAATATGTCTCCTTTAATAAATCAAGAGAAGCAAAAATCGTGATCATGATTAAAATATGATTCATCATGCAGCCCTATCTGACCAGAACCAATGCTGAACTGAATTGATCTGAATAATGACTCTATTGTCTTTCAGAGCTGCTTCACAGAAGAATCTGAACCGTCTCCATACGGTGGGTTTTCATAAATTATTCTGATATTTTCCTGTGAAGCTCCATTGACACAATCTGTATTATATAAAGAGCTATAGAAATAAAGGGACTCTGAAATAAGCACTGAATTAAAAGATCAACCTTGAGATTTAAGAATCGATATCGATTAGTTACTCACTATTCCAGAACGAGCACCATCTCGCTGGCCGTCTCGTAGACCTGGTGGAGATTGACCACTCGTGGACAGGCCGCTGCCAGCTCCAGCACGCCGATCTCATGAATGATCTCCGTTCTGCAGTCCTGGCCCTTCCTCCTTTTCCTCATGTACTTCGCTGCGTATGCTTTCCCTGTGCTCTTCTCCACACACTTCCTCACCACAGCAAACTTACCTCTGACGGGGAGAGAAAACCAGAGGAAGAGTGTTTGTTAGCAGTTAGAATATTTCACATCAACCTCATATCGCAATTGCAATAAATTATGTGGATGATGATAAGCTCTGGACATTTTCACTCAATATGGATTTATCAAAGCTGATCACACAGCAGAAATCAATCTGCACGTTCTGTGAGTCTCTGCATTAATAACTACATTATTATTATTATTATTATACAAAAAGAATATAATGAATATCATACAACATGCATCTTATTTGACACAACATTCAATTTTCAAAAAAATCTGTTTTGTTGTAAATTCATTTATATTTTAAAAGCATGATTAATTTCCTATTTTAGTATTAAATTTGAAATAATTTCAAACTCATTAAATCCAGAATCAATCAATCTATCAAGCTATCAGAATTTAGGGGAAAATAAAATTGATTTCATAGACTCTTAAATTAGGGATCTTTTTTTTTTGAACAAACATGTTATTTACATTCATTCTCAAGGTATAACAAACAAATGGAAAGCATTTCCTTAACCATTCAATGCCAAATGAATATTGTGATAAATATTTATAGTTTTGGCCACATCCCCCAGCCGTAAATTCATGGTAGTTACACAGAGCCAAACTTAGGACAATCAAATTCACAGTATGGTTTTAATTTGATCAACAACCACCTACTTCTCTCTTCTACGTTTAAAACTACTAACCAGTGACATTTAAGGACAAGAAACTGATCACAAAATGGAACATACAGGTGCTTTTACTTCACCAATCTGCTTCAGATATACTGTAGTAGCAGGGCTCACGTTTCCTCGCATCCCATTGAAGAGTGCGGGTCACAAACACACAAAACAACTCTGTTCAGGGCCCCTTTCCATTGGACTGAGAGAAAGGCCGGAGCTGGAGGCTTTGAGGGACGTGAAAGGCTGCTGTGTGTCTAAAGATGGCACACTTGTTATCACCACGGCTGAACATGCTTTTGTCCCGGTGGCATATTTGCAGGATGAAATCATCCCGAAGCCGAAACTGACCCTCTGTGTCCCACTTTTAGTGCTGAACTGGAATATGCAGGGCACATGAGGAGAAAAAAACTCAAATACACGCCGGCAGACGAGGACACACTTCGCCTGAGAGGATTCTTGAGAAAACGGTGCATTGAAACGACACCGTCCGGCTGAGCTGCGAACTCATTCACTACAGCGCAGGCAATTCTGATTTGTGCGACACAGACAGCGTCCTCGCTTACATCTCTCTCGAAAATGCACTGCACAGATTTAGGATGAACTGTGTCATTTCTGTTAGAGTCCTGCATTTCAGCCCGGGCCTGATAGTCTGAACTACCATAGTTCATAATAACCATGAATGTGTCCGGGGGAAATAGGAGATATTTTAATTATTTACTAATGAACTAGTGTTTTCTGAGTCCGTTTCACAAGGATGATGTTGCCGATCCTGACTCGCCATCTCCTCATTAGACGCGCCTTTAGAGAGAAGTGCATCTTTACGGATTATGATTATAATGAAAGAGTTTTTGTTTTCGATTTGTTTTATTTTGTTAAGTAGTAATTTAAAGCTTTCTATAGATATATTTATCATGTCTGTGAGGCATGTATTCGCTTAGTTTCAGATCATTTTTGTGAAGCGCTCCTGCTCAAGACCGAGACGGCAGAAAGCGCATTGTTTGTTTTTTGTTGATACTGTGAGTGCACACAAATAAAATTAGACCCTTTACAGTTCCGAATGATGTATTATTACTCTTACCTTTATGAACAAAAATGAAGGCGTAGCCTATCCACTGAAAAAAAAAATGCAAGTGATTGTGCTGGCGCCTCCCGCAAAGCGCGCTTTCTCCGCACAAACTATTGGAAACAGCGCACATTTATCTAGGTTTAACGTTTAAACATTGTTATATGCTTGAACTGTTTTATATCTATAAATTTTATTTTAGGCAAGTCGTGATGATTTGAGAAGGCTAAATTGACCAAACATAGGCCACTGGCTGCTTGGTCGTTACTTTAAAAAACAAAAACTTATAACGAACCAAAAAAATGCTCCAAACGTTTTTCTAAATTAAACTTAATAAAAAAACGAAATGTAATCACTTTGCCATTACATACAATACTGAACTATTTTAATAGCTGAAACAGTAGTATAAGCTGTTTTGGGAGAAGAAGGGGGGAAAAAAGACAGGGTCGGACTCGGGCTGGTAATTCTGATAAGCTGTCGGGCCAGGGCCGGGCTAGGGCCTAATTTTGAGGCCCATGCAGGGCTATAATTTCTGTACCAGCCACAGAAGGACTTTTATATTAATGCACAAACAGATAACCCCATTCTCAAACCCAGGTTACTGGTTCAGCCAGAAGCTCACATGACAAACCATCCAAATCTAAATATTGAGAAAATTGCCTTTAAATTTGTCCAAATTAAGTTCTTATCAATGCATATTACTAATCAAAAATTAAGTTGAGATACATTTACAGTAAGAAATGTACAAAATATCTTCATGGAACATGATCTTTACTTAATATCCTAATGATTTTTCGCATAAAAGAAAAATCGCTAATTTTGACCCATACAATGTATTTTTGGCTATTGCTACAAATATACCCCAGCGACTTAAGACTGGTTTTGTGCTCCAGGGGGCGTATTACAGAAAGATCCTAACTTTAAAATCTTATCTTATCTGTTTGGTAACCATGGTAATTTCAGTTAGGTCCACATTTAGGACAAAAGCTATTACAGAACAGCATTTCCTAAGTGCGTTATCCTATCTTAACTACAGATAGGAAAGGAGTATTACAGAAACCTCCTAACTTGACAGAAAACCCTAAAAACTGTCTTAACTTTAGGACAACCCCACAGCTGTCCTAACTTCAAAATTATTTGAAAACCAATGGAAAAAACGCTTACAACTGTGCTGTCCGACAATGGTATTACATTTATTAATAGTTGAAAATGAAGAACGAAGATGTGTAATGGTAGAAAGACTCTTGGTTATATTTTGATGACAAAACACTTATAAGTAATTACAGACTGCCGCACAACATGTTAGCACAGGAACTGCAACCAGCATTATAGAGACCAACAAAAGTGTCACAGAGCATTATTTTTTGTAGTGAAAGTGACTAATGCCTTACATTTTTTTTGCAAAAGGTGATTTTCACAGTGAAGTAGCTTCTATTATTTTGTTTACCTCATCAGCAGTGTCGGTTGCTTGGTAACTGACCCGAGAGTGGATTGTCGAGCTTGATTATGCCATTTAAGATTTCCTAACTAGAGATAAGATACTATTTTGTAAGATAGGATAAGAATCCCAAATCAAGTTAAGATTTGCTTCTGTAATACGAATTTGCGAAAAATTCTAATTTAACATATAATATCTTAAGTTAAGACCTAAGATGAGAAATTTTCTGTAATACGGCCCCAGGGTCACAAATATTTACATAAGGTAAATATTTTAATTAAATTGAACTGTAATAAAGCAATTCCAAACTAAATTTTTAATTCTTAATTTAATATAATCTGAAATGTCATTTTTGACAAAAGACTTGGTGGCTAACTAAAGAGCGACTAGACAAATCCTTAAAACAGACTCAAGAGTGATTTAAAACGCAGCAGGTGAAGTCTCAAACGTGCCTGCGCCGCGGGGCATGTGAAACGCTGCGGACACACGGCTCAGCGCTCCGTTTAGAAACAGCGGCCGCCAAGAGAATCACAGGGGAAGATTTAGCGGAAGAGACGGCTGAGCTGTGGAGGACAGTTGAGTAAACATCCCTGTGAGAGGGGATCCCGAATCCCAGCGTGATGTCCTGAGTTATTCACTGCTCCATTCTCAGAGCAGAACGACTGATGTGCGTCCTAATGAGACATGTCTGTGCAAACGTCTCTGGAGGCTGACACTATAAGATCTTTGCCAAGGCCAGGCCCATAGACAAAATGAGTGAAGTGCAATCCCAGCACATCCTCCAACGTACTGCAAGATCAGCAGAACATCTCGAGCATAAACCAAAGTGAAAGCAAGGTGGATCTGCTAAAGTGTTGCTCATTTTAACAGATATGTGCTCCGTTGAAACACACAAACCCATGCAGAAATATGGAAACGGAGAGAAAACTGCTTTCTGCATTCCTTGTGCAACGTGCCGTCACATTCAGTCTGAAGCATAGCAAATGATTAATGCAATGGACAGATGAAGAAAATGACTGTTTTAATTGGGTTGCATCCCTAAACCCAGACCTGTAAAGTAAACCATAATGGCTGGGCTGATCATGTGAGTCACGGGTTCAGAGAAGGAAGTTTTCCTTATTTCCATCCCCATTCTGTCCAGATCCGCTCAGATTTACTACACACAGCTGGGACTGCCTTCCTCATTCCTTCAAAGAATGTGGAGATTAATGGGTAAGTTGGAGAAAAATGTCCTTGTTCTGAGCTGGCCCAATAAAATCTGGCTGCAAAGTTAAGCATCTCTGTAATGGGTTTCTTCACGACAAGAATATTTTCATTTGGTCATTTGATATGCGAACAAACCCATCCAACACGTGACCCATGGAAAAGACAAGATGTTACAAGATGCTCTTTTTGTCCACGTCAAGGTGCAGCAAAAGGATCAGTGATCAATTCAGAATCAACTATAGAATTTCAACTAAGAATAGTTGTAGATACTTGAAGAATATTTCAGCTGTTTTCTGTCCATAAGAGTCAGTGGCGTCCAAAAGTTTCAGGCTGTAAAAATGACAAAGTAGCGTAAAAATTCTTAAGATTTTTGAAAGTCTCTTCTGCTCACCAAGGCTGCATTATTTGATAAAAATAAATAAGTAATAATAATAATAATAATAATAATAATACAACAGGACAAACAGCAAAATTGTGAAATGTTATTACAATTTAAAATAACTGTTTTCTACATGAATATCGGTTAAACTGTAATTTATTTCTGTGATGTGCAGCTGTATTTTCAGCATCATTACTGCAGTCTTCAGCGTCACGTGATCTTCAGAAATCATTCTAATATGCTGATTTGCTGCTCAACAAACATTTCTGATTATTATCAATGTTGAAAACAGTTGTGCTGCACAATATTTTTGTGGAAACCATGATACATTTTATTTTTCAGGATTCACAGATGAATAGAAAGTTCAAAAGAACAGCATTTATTTGAAGAAGAAAACTTTTGTAACATTATGTGTCTTTACTATCACTTTTGATCAGTTTAATGCATCCTTGCTAAACAAAAGTACCAATTTCTTCATAAAAAAATAATAATAGAAAAAAATTGACAGACAGACAGATGCTCACGTGCTGAGATGAGGAGCTTCCCCGCTTAGGCTATAATGTGCAACAATATAACTTGTTTTTACTTCACAACATTAGTCGAGTGTTTGAAATAACTTCCTTTTGTGATCTGATGTGACTTCTTATCACAGAATGAGGCAGAAAATATATTCTACACTGTAATAAAGGCTATATCGATTAGAAATGGCTTACAAATATACTTGATCATTATCATTATTAAGAACACAGATAAACCATGTTGCAGGAGAGTGTTTATTGTCCTTAAATTTCATCATTTAAAAAGGTTTAACGTTGTATATTTTTATTCAGTTACAGCAATAGCGATGTCTTTATCCATATTAGGGATTTCCTGGAAGGTCATCAAGTGTTACTTCTGCGGTGCATACAGTATGCGTTTCTGCACGAGGGCTACCAGTATGAATGAAACACACATTACATGTGTTTATAGTGCTCAATAATGGCAAATCCATCCTATTTTGGGTAAAAATTTAGAAAATACCTCTCTCAAAATAAATTTTAACCCCTTCTCAAGCATAGAAAGACAGATACGACATCCACGGTTCAATACGCGCTCGCTAATTGCAGTTTTTCAGTTTTGCATTTAAATAAATTAAATTCTGTGCGTTTTATTTGTCTCAGAATAGGCTGTGTTACGTCAATGATCCTTTTCATATATCACCAAATTGGATTATGGCATACAATATCCAACATCAGCCAACAGCTGTTATGGTGTATTGTGCATCTCTAGGTAAAACTAATGAGTAGATGACAAGCAATGAAAAAACAAAAAATACAACCTTGCAGCTAGAGTAGTGTAAATGTTCGAACAAAGCATGCAGCTACACGTGACAGTAAGAGGTTGTTGGTGATTGAGCTGCATGACTCAGAAGCCAGCATTCATAAAATCCCAACGGCCTCGTAATCGCTCTGATTGAGACCGATTCAGAAACACTAAAGCACCTTCCGCTCCTTTGAAAAAACTAATAGGCTTTCACTGCCCTTGACTGCGCGGCTTTGGCATACCTTCATTTCCACGGTCTTGCGTTAATCTGGTCCTGCTTCTCGGGATACGAATGCCACGAGGGAATGTGATAAAGAAGCTCTAATCTCCTCACATAATACCTGCCACTCCAGAGGAGTCCGGACGTGCAGCCAAAGCAGCTTCGGAGAGTCCATCGTTCCCAGTGTTGGGGAAAGTTACTTTTAAAAACAATGCATTACAATATTGCGGTACTCCTTAAAGTAACTTATTGCGCTAGTTTTTAAATGGAAAGCCAAATCATTATGTCCCCACGCATCATGTACGTCCTCACACGTTGACGTCATCAAATTGCGATCGGTTCGTGAGATCAGCGAAGTGTAGTGAGTACCGTTCGAGTCATAAAATGTGATTATCGACCGATACCAATCTCCAGCCGATCGATCGGAGCAAACCCTACGCTACAGTACTTTTGCTTTACTATTTCCTCATCTGGGCTGGGGTTCCTTGTTTGTTTTTTATATTAAAAAAAATATTTTTTTGGCAAATGTAAAAGCGCTTTCATTCCCTCAGGTTGAAGGAAATGTAAATTCACACAAGCATTCTGGATTGCATGAAGAATAAAGAAAGTTCATCACTTGCAGCAATAAAAAAAAAAACTTAAGTAAATTTTCACTTAGTGTGGTTGAGTTAGATCATTGAAGGCAAGCAGCAAAGATATTGGTTAATAAAATGGGACTAAATACAGTATCTCACAAAAGTGAGTACACCCCTCACATTTCGGCAACCATTTTAGTATATCTTCTCAAGGGACAATACTATAGAAATGAAACTTGGATATATTTTAGAGTAGTCAATGTGCAACTTGTATAGCAGTAAAGATTTACTGTCCTCTGAAAATAACTCAACATACAGCCATTATTGTCAAAAAATCTGGCAACAAAAGTGAGTACACCCTAACTGATAAGAGCTATACACCGTTTAACCATGCAAAGCCACATGTCCTATTCATCATGTTCATGTTTTTTCTGCTTGACAGGACTGTGCAAATTTGTGCATCTTGTATTAGAGCAGTTAAAATCTGGTGCTTTGAGTACAATTCTCTCATACTGACCACTGGATGTTCAACATGCACCTCATGACAAAGAACTCTCTGAGGATTTGAAAATCAGAATTGTTGCTCTCCACAAAGATGGCCGAGGCTATAAGAAGTTCAGTAACACCCTGGAACTGAGTTACAGTACAGTGGCCAGCGTCATACAGAGGTTTTCCAAGACGGGTTCCACTCGGAACAGGCCTCGCAAGGGTCGATCAAAGATGTTAGATCCTCGTGCTGTGCTTCAGGTGCAGAAGCTGGCTTCAAAAAACAGACGCATGCATTGCTTTAGAGGTTGCAGAAGCGGAAGGTCAGCTTGTCAGTGCTCAGACCATACGCCACACACTGCAACAAGTGAGTTTGCATGGCCGTCGTCCCAGAAGGAAGCCATTTCTGAAGCTGGCTCACAAAAGAGCCTGCAAACAGTTTGCTGAAGGCAACCTGTCCAAGAGCATGAATTACTGGAACCATGTCCAGTGGTCTGATGAGTCTAAGATAAACTTGTTTGGCTCAGATGGTGTCCAGCATGTGTGGTGATGCCCTGGTGAGGTGCACCAAGGAAACTGTGTCTTGCCTACAGTCAAGCATGGTGGTGGTAGCATCATGTTCTGGTGCTGCATGAGTGCTGCTGGTACTGGAGAGCTGAGGTTCATTGAGGGAAACATGGAGTCCAATATGTACTGTGACATTCTGATGCCCTCCCTTCAGAAACTGGGCCAAACGGCAGCTTTCCAACATGATAACGACCCCAAACACACCGCCAAGATGACAACTGCCTTGCTGATGAAGCGGCCAAGTATGTCTCCAGACCTGAACTCTATGGAGCACATGTGGGGCATTCACCATGTCTCTAACTAACATCCAGCAGCTCTGTGATGTCTTTGTGGAGGAGTGGAAGAGGATCCCAGCAACAACCTGCGCAGCTGAATTCCATGCCCAGGAGGATTAAAGCAGTGCTAGATAACAATGGTGCCCCTACAAAATATTGACACTTTGGACACAGTTTTGACATGTTCACTTAGGGTCACTTACTCATTTTTGTTGCCAGTTATTTGGACAATAATGGCTATATGCGGAGTTATATTTAGAGGACAGTAAATTTGTACTTCTATACAAGCTGCACATTGACTACTCTAAAATATATCCAAGTTTCATTTGTGGAGTATTGTCCCTTGAGAAGATATACTAAAATTGATGCTGAAATGTGAGGGGTGTACTCACTTTTGTGAGATACTGTACATATAGGATATTTGTATTTAACATTTATTGCAGGTTTGCGTCATATTCTGAATACTGTTTTTATTCATTCTGAGGAATACTGAACCTGTTTTTGTGCAGGTGAGATGAGTAAATAATGTTCATATTTAGTCTAGAACTACAGTAAGATCATGTTCACACACAATGCTCTGCACTTACTCCTGATTTCTCTAAACATGGCAACACCAGAGCTGTCAGTCAATACATGAGAAACAAAGTAGAGGGCGTTACTCATTTGAAAAAGTAACTCAGATATTTTCTTGTAAATTAAAAAGTAATGCGTTACTTTACTAGTAATGCGAGTTACATAATCAGATTACTTTTTTCAAGTAACTAGTAATGCGTTACCCCCAACACTGGCGTTTAATCGCTGATGGGTCTTGATAATGCGATCAGCGCTTTAATTTGACCAACGAACCATTTCCAGGTCACACTCTGCATGATGTGGTGCAGATGTTTTGTCAAATATGACTTCTATTATTGTATGGAATGCAGAAAGTGCGGTGTGGTTAACCCAAGTCGAGGGCCTGCTGGAAGGACAGACTGTGATTTGGATTCGGTGACTTCAGTGTCTTTAAAATCGAGCTGCAGTCTCTCTCCGCAGCCATGTCAGCAGATTTCCAGAGTCTCTGGACTCACAGACAACACCCCGGTGCAATGGCTTTCATGTGTGCGGGTCTAGGGTTGACGGCAGGGTCACGGTTTATGTGAAAACGAGGCCGTATCAAGAGCAGATGGTCTGTCTGAGCACGCCGTTTATACGGTCAGCTTTGTTTCAGGCGAGTTATTCAGAATTTGTGGGACTGTGAACATCGGTTGTCGTTTGTCAGAATAAGTGGGTTTTAAATTAATTTATGCTTATCTAAATGAAACCAGACACAGCATTCAAGTCAAAGACTATAAAAGATGCTGTTGTATTATATGCATTCAATTTCTGAGTGCACTTGATCTTCAGTCAGTCGTATGCTTGCCGTGCGTTATTTTAGCGACAGACCTTGCAGTGGTCTAGAAGCCTTGCAGCATTTAAATCACATTGGCAGCTCCGGCGTCTTCTCCTGAGCAAAGGAGGTCATTAAATCTTACGGAAACCCATTGTCCAGTTGGACGATGTGTAAAAATGACAAGGATGGCGGTTTGACGGGTCTCCAGAAACAGCAAGCTACATGGAGAAACAATTCAACAAGATGCCATTATTCTTTCTCTTATTCAAAACATACATGAAGCTCAATGCATTTAAAGCAAACACCAACCTAAAGTCTTCTTTCGATGCATCATTTACTAGTTATAAGGGAGTTTACACACCACATTGTTTTCAACTAAAAACTTGTGCGTTTTGGCCAGTGTTGGGGGTAACGCATTATGTAGATTACTTTTTTCTAGTCACTAGTAAAATAAATTACTTTTTAATTTAGAAGGTGGTTTAATTTAGAAGGTTTGTTTGAGCGGCGCCCTCTACTGTACAGACGTGAATTAACATTTCCTTCAGCCTGAGGCGTATTAATTTCACGTTTGGTGTGAAAGGGCTTTTTCGTTTGCCAAAAATATAACTTTTATATTAAAAACAAACAAAGCAAGCCTAGGCTAGATGAGAAAAAGCAACACAAAAGTAGCGTGACGCATTACTTTCCATAAAAAGTAACTAAGCAACACAATTAGTTACTTTTTTTTTTTAGGGAGTAACAATATTGTAAAGCATTACTTACTTTTAAACGTAACTTTCCCCAACACTGATTTTAGCCATTTATTTACATCACAACAATGTTTTGGGGGCGTGACAATGCAAACATTTGAAAACAGGTTTTAAAGTGCAAAGTGTTTTTTTTGAAAGCAATATCGTTATTGTCTCCATGTAAACTACAAAAATGCAAATCTGTGAAACTCGTGACATCATGCACATGTGTATTATGTGTCCATGTAGTGTTTTTTTTTTTTGGACATCGCCAACTACTGGCCTGGCATGCATAAAACAGTGTTTTAAAGGTGCTGTCTGTAGGATTAACTCCGAGTGGTTGAACTAGGTATTGCAGTCCAAATTCAAAATATTGGAGACGGTTTTTTTCACCGGCCCCTCCTCCTCAGACTTGACGCACACGCAGGTTGCCAGATTAACGACATCAACAGGAACGAGCGCACATGACAATGAATACAATTAAATACGCTGTGTTTTCCGCCAACTGGCAACCCGCGGTGCCGAAATACAATTGGGTAAACTGGCAGTGGGCGGGTTTCACAAACCATAACAAACACAGACATTCCGGGCCGGAGAATAACTGACTGTAGCATTGTTTTTCAGATAAACAAGTATGTTAACTTAGCATGTTTCTTATATATCTGCAAACATATTATGGTATTTTTATGCTTTAGTAGAGTCAAAATCCTACATAAAGCACCTTTAAGTCATTTAGTCAAGGATTCAGTGTCATGTAAGCGTACCCTAAGAGGGCATAAGATACAAAGACACACCCAGAAACCATCTGTACTCATTACATGGCTATCCAGCATTAAAAGGTTTAGTTCATTTGAACAATATCTGAACACGCTAGCTGCAAAGACTTAGGATCAATAACTAGCTATTCAAGGTTAATTTGACTTTGAACTTGGAAATTTTGTCTAATCTGCAGAGGAAGCGCACAACATGGGTGATTTGAGGTAAATACGTTAATCCTCTTGAGTCTCTGAGCTTCTGTCTGCTAGAAGGACATCACTGATTCAGAATGAAAGTAAATCAACAATACTTCCTCTCATGTACAACCACGACGACAATAAAATAACCGGGGTTCACCAAGTTACAAGTCCATCCACTGCACAATATTTCAAATTAAATCAATATTGCGATACAATTTTTTTAAATATATATATATATATATGCACTGCATGATTCAGAGTGAAGCGCAGCACTGTTAAACGCATGCAGCTGAAACAAAGTATCATGATGAACATGTAACATTTCCCGCCAAAACGAAAGCCACAAACATTATAATAAATTCTACAATTATAGAAGACAACTTTTATTTAATTTTTACTTGAATTTTCCACTTCATAATACAATTTTTTTTTATATATATATATATATATATATATATATTTCTTATTTTGTTTATTATTTTATGCAATAATAAAATCACAGTTCATTATATTATTTTGTATTCATACTGAATAAATTCAAATAGAAAGGGGTTAATATGCATTTATTTATTTGGTTAACTTTATGGTTACTGAAAGAGATTTGAGTTGGTTCTTAAAAAGAACAGCCTATATGTGAACACCCACATTTTCAACCCTAAAAGAAAAAAGTTCACGCTCTCCAGTGTAAAAAGGGGAATTAAATTGTCTATGCACATTCACTCCCCACTAAAAATCACCCAATCATTCTAGAACTATTAATTTTACTTCAAATATATTTTCAAGCTATCTGATCAAAATTCCTGGATGATTTCATAATTGCAATAAATATTGCAGAAAAACAAAATATTGCAATGTCAGTTTTTTTCCAGTACTGTTCAGCCCTAGTCTCTGCATTTCCATAGTTTGATCTCAGTGTCACATCCCCAGTGGTTTCTGTCACTCATGTTGCCTCAATCTGGCAACTCTCATTGAAAATGAATGATTTCCGGTCGCTTTGTCTTTCACTGTCAGTGGGAGCATCACTGCAGGCTGCTTCTCATCATGAGTGACAGTTTTAAAGAGCAAAGTAAGTTTGGGATGGACTATGCTGTGTATCACAGCTCCCTTACTGATGTTCTAGTCATTAAAGGCAGCGGCGAAAAAAGCTAAAAACAATTTTTCCCCTGTGTACTTTCTGCCACACCACACTTATCTTAATGAACGTGTTACATGAGGCCAGCAGCACTTTATTTTCTGCCAAGTGAGCAAGTGTGCACTTTAGTTAAACATCAGCTTTTGCTCAAAATTTCTCGGGGGGGGAAAGTGCAGGTTTTCTGCGCTGCATTAATCAGCAACAGGCATCTAGAGACAGCGCAGGTAATTAGCCTCTGACAGGAGCAAAAGCTCTTGAAGGCAGGGAATGAAAACAACATACGACTAAGACGTCCCATCAGCGCACGCACGCACGTTCACAGAAGGGTGAAAAGGCTGCTGGATTGCAAGCGGAGGCCTGTTTGTTCTGTGTCTGTGACATGAAGGAATAATGAACTCTGACATGTGACACGGAGCGGAGCGAGGGGCTCCTGTTCTCATGCTCCACAGATACACCGATACTGCAGAAATATCTAGGGAAAGAGCATTACCTCATCTGAAAGGTTTTTTTTTTTTTTAGGTCTGACTATGTCCTTTCAGCACCTCTCTTTTGTTAAACGGAGGCAATTATGCAGAAAACGGATCTGGTTTGCTTGCCATGCCTAAATGACATGTCTTGACAAACAAACCCCGTTACCCCAGTTTGGGCTGTAGTTAAGGAAATATGGAAAATTAATGGAAAAAAGTTTTTGTTGCTGTTGTTGTTTTTTTTTAATGAAATTTTTATTTAATATATATAACTGCCATTTGGGATAAGTATAATTTTTACTGTTTTTGAAAAAAATTCTCTTCTGCTCATCAAGGCTGCATTTATTTGATCAAAAATACAGAAAAAAAGCAATATTGTTAAATATTCCATTTCGAATAGCTGTTTTCTATGTGAATATGTTATGAATTTTACTCCAGTCTTCAGTGCCACATGATCCTTCAGAAATCATTCTAATATGTTGATTTATCAATGTTGGAAACAGTTGTGCTACTTAAAATGTAAAAGATTAATTTGATCACAAAAAAAAAAAAACAATTATGACATTCACAAAAAAAAAAAAAAACACAATATTACCGTTTTCTTTTTCTGCATTTTTGATCAAATAAATGCAGCCTTGATGAGCAGAAGAGACTTCTTTAAAAAAACAGTAAAAATCCCCAAAAACATTATTTTAGATTGCATTAATATTTCACAATATTAATATTTTTATTACAGGAATAAATTATATTTTAAAGTATATTAAAATAGAAAACCATTATTTTAAATTGTAATAATATTACTTTAGTGTTTTTTTCTATTCCAAAAAAAAAAAAAAAAAAAAGTTTGATGTGGCAGTGGTTGGTTAAATCGATATATTTAGACACATTTACACTGGCACTCTTGGCCCAGATCATCAAACGGCGTTTTAAAATTAAAACTCTTCGTCTACACTGGCGTTTTCACTGCGTTTCAGAAACGATCTCCATCCACACTACACAACCTAAAACGCATGTCACATGACCATTCGCAATGAGCATAATGTTATTGTTTACACGGTCGTCAAGGATACGCAGAGCGAATGTGGGCAGCCATGCCATCGTTTTCAAAAGTCAACTTTTCAAACTACTTTCAGTGTTTTCGAAAGTCTCTGTTTTCTAAGGTTAGAAAACGCCGAAGTAGTATAAACAACAGGCAAAAGTTACGCATTTCTGAAACGAAAACGCACTAGTGTAAACGTAGCCTCAAGCACTAAAAGGGCTTCAATAACAAACTTGGCTTTCACATGACATCGCCATCACCCCCCCGCTCTGTTTCCATGGTGCACAGCAGATGTTGCCACCGGGCTTTTAGCCCCATACGACTTGAATGGCACGACAATGATGTCATGGTATCTCGGATGTTAGAGCCGGGATTCTCTGGGAAAGAGAGCGGAAAAGACCGGGCTTTAAAAAAAAAAAATCGTGAAGGGAAATACAAAGGGAAAAAATATATAAATCACACTGCACAGATCCGTCAATCAAGCAGCGGAACTCACCCAGAGATTTATGAAAGGAGGGTGAGAAATTCTCAGCTGATGACATGCTGTTTAAGACAACAGTGAGACTGTGGTGTCATCCGCTTTTACACTGCAAACACATCCCTCCCAAATGCATGAGCTTAATTAAAAAATAACAAGGATTCACAGAGCTCCGTACCGAAGCTGAACTTTGCTCTGAATGTTTGCTTGATTACACACACACTGTCCAATTTAAGCAAGTTATACCTATAAAAATATTTTAATTTTGTGTTAGGGCTGCACGATATTGAAAAAAAAAAAAAAAAAAACTCACATTGTGATATGTTGTTTTTCTGCGATAGGCCTATATATTGCTATATGAGAAAAATAAATAGATGACTTGAATCAATAATTGGGGTGATTTTGTAGGCGAGTAGAAATCAGCATAGAAAATGAACAAATTACAAGCATAGACAAATATAATAGAACAAAGATAAACAGTGCTTTATATTTTTCAAGTATTCAGGTACAGAAATTGAATAATCAAATATAAAATAACACTGCATAGTCTTCACTGTATAAATTAAATCTAATAAAACTACAAAAGTGATTTTTCTTTTGTTTGATTAACATTCATGACACAGAAAGCAAGAGGAACATTAAACTGCTGTGAACCAATATACTGTTACACATCCATTTTCTTTCTCAATTGTTTACCTTCACCTAAGCCATACACAACTGTGTTTACAAGGATACTTGCAGAGACATGCATTTTGACATAATTTCACACGTATGTGTCATTTCAGGCACAAATGTGACCCTGGAGCACAAAACCAGTCTTAAGTCGCTGGGGTATATCTGTAGCAATAGCCAAAAATACATTGTATGGGTCAAAATTATTGATTTTTCTTTTATGCCAAAAATCATTAGAATATTAAGTAAAGATCATGTTCCGTGAAGATATTTTGTAAGTTTCCTACCGTAAATATCAAAACTTAATGTTTTATTAGTAATATGCATTGCTAAGAACTTCATTTGAACAACTTTAAAGGCGATTTTCTCAATATTTTGATTTTTTTGCACCCTCAGATTCTAGATTTTCAAATAGTTGTATCTCAGCCAAATATTGTCCGATCCTAACAAACCATACATCAATGGAAAGATTATTTATTCAGCTTTCAGATAATGTATAAACATTTCCTCCTGTGAAAAAGTTGTCCCTTCTGAATCAAGACAAAAATACATATGAGAATGTACAGGAGAAAAATGTTATTATGGACTATTATTTTTATTTTTTTTTACAAACATGCAGCTTTTCACTTTTGTTTGGACTCTCATTTGGGTGACGGCACCCATTCACTGCAGAGGATCCATTGTTGAGCAAGTGATGGAATGATACATTTTTCCAAATCTGATGAAGAAAAACTCATCTGTAGCTCTACATCTGGGATGGCCTGAGGGGGAGTAAATGTTCAGCAAATTTTCATTTTTGGGTGAAATTTTCTTTTAAATCATTATTGAAAAATACAGCGACATGCATTTTGTGCAGTTTATATAATTTAGGGTTTTAAATTACATCTTTTCTTTTTAAAACTAGCAGAACTGTAAATGGCACGCTGCCATTATTGGATCTGTGACATGGCATTAAGAAACTTGGCACGTACATGCAAGAAGATAAAATGTCGCACAAATGCTTGAAAAATTACACTTCTCATTTTACATGGCACTCTTCCCATCAAATATCTCAGGCCTAATCTGCAGCGTGCAGAATGTGTTCCCATACAGGCAAGGCGAAGACATTTGTTGATCTAAAGCGCTTGGCCGGCGTCCACACACAATGGTAGAGTGCTGGTTCTGATCCGTTAGGGCTGGGTGTTCCCAAAGCAGAGTGGCAAAGGAATGCAGTGTGGCGGCCCTGCAATTATCCACATCTGAGTATCACACAGCACTGCTCCGATTTCACCTCATACACATCTGAAGCTTTAAAGCAATAGTTTATCCAAAAATTAAAATATTCTTAAAAGCGTCCTCATCCAAGATGTAGATGGGTTTCTTCATCAGATTCTGAGAAATGGGTCTCTGCATCAGTGTCTCAGCAATGGATGCTCTGCAGATGGATTTGTTTCTTTTGGCTTCTCAAGACATTCATTGATGGTGGTGTGGATTACTTGTGGATTATTGTGATGTTTTTATCAGCTGTTTGGACTCTCATTCTGGCGGCACCCATTCAAGCAAGTGAGCAAGTGATGGAATGACAATTCTCCAAATCGGTTCCGTTGAAAAAATATTGTCTTGTATAATAATAGTCCCAAGAACTCCACACTAGGGATGCGCAGTGTTGGTCCCCCCTTCCTGATTTTTTTTATTTATTTGCATGTTTGTCACACTTTAATGTTTCAGATCATCAGACAAATTTAAATATTAATCAAGGATAACACAAATAAACAACATGCAGTTTTTAAATGAAGGTTTTTTATTATGAAGGAAAAACAAAATCCAAACCCACATGGCCTGTGTGAAAAAGTGCTTGCCCCCTCCTATTAAATCATGAAAGAACTGTGATTAACCACATTATTTTAGAAAGCCGAGTTAAATTTCACTAGCCAAACCCAGGCCTGATTACTGCCAGACCTGTTGAATCAAGAAATCACTTAAATAGAACCTGTCTGACAAAGTGAAGCATGTTTAAAGAGCAACACATCATTCCGTGATCTTAAGAAATTCATAAACATGTAAACTATTTTGTTTCTCATCTATCAGTCTGGAAAGGGTTATAAAGACATTTCTAAGGCTTTGTGACTCCAGCAAACCACGGTCAGAGCCATTATCCACAAATGGAGAAAACTTGGAACAGTGGTGAAGCTTCCCAGGGGTGGCCAGCCTACCAAAATTACTCCAAGAGCACAAAGACGACTCATCCAGGAGGTCATAAGAGAACCCAGAACAACATCTAAAGAACTGCAGGCCTCACTTGCCTCAATTAAGGTCAGTGTTCATGATTCAACAATAAGAAAGAGACTGGGCAGAAACAGCATCCATGGGAGAGTTCCAAGGCAAAAGTCATTGCTGACCAAAAAGAACACAAAGGCTCGTCTCACATTTGCCAAAAAATATCTTGATTATCCCCAAGACTTTTGGGCAAATATTCTGTGGACTGATGCGACAAAAGTTGAACTTTTTGGAAGGTGTGTGTCCCGTTACATCTGGCGTAAAACCAACACAGCATTTCATAAAAAGAACATCATACCAACAGTCAAACATGGTGGTGGTAGTGTGATGGTCTGCGGCTGCTTTGCTGCTTCAGAACCTGGATGACTTGCCATTATTGATGGAACCATGAATTCTGCTCTCTATTAGAAAATCCTGAAGGAGAATGTCCGGCCATCAGTTTGTGACCTCAAGCTCAAGTGCACTTGGGTTATGCAGCAGGACAATGATTCCAAACACAGCAGCAAGTCCACCTCTGAATGGCTGAAGAAAAACAAAATTAAGGTTTTGGAGCGGCCAAATCAAAGTCTGGACTTAAATCCAATTGAAATGCTGTGGCATGACCTTAAACAGTCCATTCATGCTCGAAAACCCTCCAATGTGGCTGAATTAAAACAATTCTGCAAAGAAGAGTGGGACAAAATTCCTCCACAGCGCTGTGAAAGACTCACTGCCAGTTATTGCAAACACTTGATTGCAGTTGTTGTTGCTAACGGTGGCACAACCAGTTATTAGGTTTAGGGGGCAAGCACTTTTTCACACAGGGCCATGTGGGTTTGGATTTTGCTTTCCCTTCATAATAAAAAACTTCATTTAAAAACTGCATGTTGTGTTTACTTGTGTTATCTTTGATTAATATTTAAATTAGTTTGATCTGAAACATTAAAGTGTGACAAACATGCAAAAAAATATAAAAATCAGGAAGGGGGCCAACACTTTTTCACACCACTGTATATTATATTCCAAACGGTACGATATCATAATTTTGCTCGATTTGGTATTTCATACGCTGCTGTTGTGAAGCACACCTGTAGGTGGCAGTGCTTCCCAAATTGCTGTGCAACCGGTAAATGTGACAACAGAACAACACGATGGATCAAACAAATGAATTAATTGCGTTACTTCAGTTGTATTATCTTTTTTTCTTCAAACTCAGTCAAAATGTAACCTATATGTTCCCGGTTGGTTTTTTTGTTACAGTTTGATACAAAGGTATTAAAGATATGAATCTGTTTTTATTGTTATTATTATTTTAATCTTTTGAGGTTGGTTATTTGTCACCTATGGTATCGAATTTATTATCGATACCGGAGGTATTACATTTTTGGTATGGTCCCGAAGCCAAAATTATGGTATCGAGCCATCCCTACTCCACACCTGACTATTATAAAGCATAAAATAATAATAATTTTTAAAAAAATATACATTTACATTTAAGATTATTGTATATGTACATTAATTTGCATAAACAAGGACTGATTTTCTTAGCCATTCGTATACACACACCTGGTCATTATTTTCAAACATTCATATAGTCATATAATTTTCAAATCATTCCTTTTTATGCTGCACAGTACCGAAATACTGACTAATTCAAAGAAGCATTTACATGATGCATTTATAATTCACAACATTATAATGTACAGAATGGAAAAAGGCAAAGGAAATGTAAAGAGAGTTTTAGAGTAAAGTTTTATTTACACAATAAAATATCCAATATCGGCACAAAACCTCAACCAAGATATTGGGCATCCTTAAATTTGATTCGTCTCAAAATTATGAGCCTATAAATAATGAAGCATGAGCACAAAAACATTAATAATCATTAGGAGTCTCTGCTTTTACGTGGTTCCTCACGTTTTATGAATGATGCCTGATCCATTTAGTTTTCACAAGTTCAATATTTTTAACATAGCACTCTGCTACTTAAAATATTTGCTTTGCATCAAAAACAAATTGATGTTTGCATCATCCATCCAGTTTCAGCAGTGCTTGGGTCTAAATGATCATTTCTTCAGTGCAACTTGTAACACAACTCACATACTTATAGTCTAGACTCTTAAAAGGAATCAGGTACAAGCAGCTGTCCTCGTGTAAGATTTGGGCTAACTAGACTATAAATGCCAATATCTAGGCTAATGTGATTCTCAGAATCATAACCCGTTGGCAGCCTCTGAAATCGCTCGCTGAAGAATAAAATGGCTCGTCTCCACAAACACAGCCGTCAAAATAAAACCAGCTGGAGCAGCCAATCACGTCCAACCATTCAAGTTCACCTTTAAGAAGCGGGTTGAGAGACTGGTAAAACATGCTGGACATGAACTACTCACTGATTTGTCTTTTCATTTGTTTTACTGTACTCAGATGACATGGCTTGGCCTAAACGGTGGTGGCAGACATCCAGACAGTTGCACTTTCAAACCTCTGCCCATTAATCTTGCTGATATTACATGTCCGAGAGTTTGTCTTGTGACTAATACAGCACATGATAAACAATTAAAATAGGACTCTCTATTGTAACTTGTATTTCACAAGCGTTCAACTTGAGTTCAAACTTCTGTCCAGCATGCAAAAGCTAATTGTCCCCATCCATCTCTTGGAGAAATTAAAGTGACTTTTCTGCTAGTTTTGCATATAGGCATAAAATACTACACATCCCCAATCTTTTTGCTTGCACTGCAAATCCTCCTCTGTACAAACAAGAGTAAGCGCAGTGTTTTCATAGTGCTGAAGTCTTACAGCGACTTGGCAAAGGAACACCTGCCAACAATACATGACTTATTCACTGATTTAAAAACCACTGATCCCTGGCATCAACGCAGTGTGCCATCAAACGGCTCCGTTTTCCAATAATGTGATCCAGCTATAATGCACCACATGCAAAAGTTTATTGGGTGTTTCATTAAATGTGCAGATCAATGTATCTGAAAGCCATTTAAAAGACAAAGCAATGCCAGATCATACTTAAAAACGGTAATGCATCACTTAAAATACATGACTGTATGCAATGCAAGCAATAAATGCATGCAATATTCACTCAGGTTTGCGGAAAAGCAAAGTCTGTTCATGTAGAACAGATGGACATCAGAAAATTAGGCTGATATATTTATTTTCATTAACAACTTAATTTGCATTGCAAGTAAAGGGTTTTCATATGCAATGATTTTTTACACACTCGTATTCAAAAGGAATACAAAATACATCAGTATTTGAAAACCATCTACATGGCAAAGCAATGCCAAATCACCCTTTGAAGCAGTGTAGATGCTCAAAATAGTGTGATGCATGACTTTAAATACTGTACACACATATTGAACTGTATGCAAAGCAAGCAATAAATGCATGCAATATCCATATGCAGATCCATATAAAAACAGGGACACAGGGACTCTTGAATGTAAACATTTTCAATGCATCCAGACTTTAATACAATAAAAGTAGGATTTACTGTAGCATGCCAAACATTTACGGAGCATTCATTCGTGGCCTGGCTTCAAAATTAGTACTTTTAAATCCAAACAAGAGGTTCAGAGTGCATGCATCAGATAAAAAATAATAATAAAAGTTTTAAAACGTGTGCTACAACTGACACAGACGCAGACGCAGACAGGGAAAGGTGCGCCTTACCTGCCCAGCTCTCTGCCGGGGATGACGTCATAGTGCTCGGTGAACGGCTCGCTCCTGATGGCGGTTCGGATCTCGCGCAGCAAACCGGAGCGGTTCTGACCGGGTTCACACCGAATTCGGCTTCTGGGCTCGGTCGTTCGTGGACATTCAGGAATCATAACGGCTGTTATGAACGTCAATTCGTTTTATTTGTGTACCGACAACCGTTTTTACCTGCAAGCCCAGTCCAACAGGTGACCTGATGCAGCGAAACGAATACTATCACGCGACCTCACTTAATAAAACAGTTCCTCTCGCTGAATTTTCACCTAATGTTAACAACATGGAAACGTGTCTAAAATATTAACTGTTAATACTTTCATCTTCGATTAAAACTCCTCCTAAGCGAGCAAAAACGCTGAAGTTAATGACCGTTGCTCTCCTCAACTCGTCTGCTTTCATCTACACCGAGTCAACGGAAAGCCAAGCTGTTCCTCAGACTTTAGTTGCCAGGGCAACGGCCGTGATTGACACCGCTTTCCACCAATTACGATCAAGCACTTGCCGGTGGGCGGGAGGAGGTGGACCTTGACAGTGACATTTGACCAATAAGAGGTGAACAATTAATTAATTAAATAATTATGTTACAGATATATATATATATATATATATATATATATATATATATATATATATATATAAAAAAAAACTGATGTTGGGTTTTATTTTGAGAGGACAATGGAATAATAGTAGTGTAGACATCCAAAGACTTTCATCCTCTGTGATTTAAATTTACACTTAACATTAACCTCATTAATGAGGACGTACTAAATGGCTTCTGTAATAATTTTACTTCTGAAGTTATGCTCTCTCTCTATATCTCTCTCTCTCTATATATATATATATATAAAACATCAAAATAAGTGTCCGTTTTCCGATGATACCTATTATTATTATTATTATTACTTTGCTCTTATGCTGGGCATATTTAAATATTTGTATCTCTTTATGTTTAGCAAAACATTCACACACATATTGAAGAGATTCTTGTGATGCCCTCTAGTGTTTGGGCTGTGTAAGGATGAGAGTGAACTTGTGAATATATGAATCAACATAATACATACAACCCACTAGAAAGTGATTGTTTATTGACATTTATGTACAAGGATTTGGGCAAAAGCAAAGCCTGTTCATGTAGAACAGATTGACATCAGAAAATTAGGCTGATATAGAGCAATTTGTGTACATAATTATATTTACATGTGTATTTTCATTAACAACTTTATCAGTTTGCATTGCAAGTAAAGGGTTTTCATATGCAATTTAATTTTGTTCACATTATCTTGAACTCATATACAAAAATAATATAAAATATAAAACAAATAAAAATAATAAAAATACATTATAGTATCATCAACTGAACAGTGAAATGGTCAGATAGTCATTTCACAAGTTCTGTCAGTGATAAATAAAAGTTTAATACACAGATTCAGTGTTAATGGACATCCTTCCAAAGAAAGTTCAGCGTCAGAGGGAACATGTTTATTCCCCAGGGACCGATGCAAGCATAACGCAATGATAAACATCATCATAAGAGCCTGCATGCATTAAACAGTGACATCAGTGATGAACCATCCATCTCTTATGATGGTGAGAGGCATTCGACCAACAACAAAAAAATAAAAAAATTATATATATATATATATAAACACATAAAAGCACCACTTAGGAGATTTCATACTGACTAATAAAGAAAATCTGGTTTTGTCATCTGTGGTTATAAACAGTAATTTTATTAATATTAGGAGACAAAACCTGTTTGCATTTAAAGTTTTACAGTTATGAGTGACAAACCAACTCATATGTGTGTGACTGTCGAAATGGAAGATGTGCATCAATAAATTAAACAAATAAATCATTAAAAATATGTATTTTAATTAATAAAGATATACCTGCAATATACAAGGTGGATGTGGGGTCTGAAATTTGTTATCCGTGGCAATGCCTACAACTTCACAACAAAATATATTATACCAAGTAGGGTGATCATATGCCCCCCCCCCCACCATTTTGGCTTTGTTTTTCTATTGTTTTCATTCTTGCTGAAGCCAGTGACTGAAAAGTGGTTTGACCAATAGCGTGAAGGCATTGTACATATCAACCAATCGTGGCGTGCGAGAAGGCGGGATCTACAGACAGTCAAAAGCAATGTAAATACACGTACATATAATAAATGAGGACTGTACAGAGACCGCCAACAGGAAAACAAAGCCAAAACCCAGACATTTTTTTTTTTTTTAGGCAATTTAGAAAAGTCCGTCCAGGACATGTCTGGGAAAAAGAGGACTTATGCGAATCTGGGAATGAATCCAATGCCTTGCCATTGCCAGTGTCATTATCAAACGCAGCTCATCCCTGGGCCCTAAAAAGCTTTGGCTTTAAGAAGCATTGTTTAAACAGTTAGAGAGTTATTTCTAACGTAGCCACATGGACGCTGATGGCAGAAAGTTCTGATGAGCTTAGTGTTAGTGTCACTAATTTGGTTACACAATGAAGTCACTTACATCACTATCAAGTGAGCTTGAGCACATATTAGTGAAAGTGAGGTGACACACATGAGTCTAACCATTTCTGCTCCACAAACATGACATTTTAATGACATTATCAACAGTATTTGAGCCATGCGATTAAATCAGGCAACACAGTGCTGTCGTTTGGAGTTCAACCGATGAAATGAGCATGAATTTTTAAACTGATTTAAAGGAATAGTTCACCCAAAAATTAAAATCTTTTATGGCCTGAGGGTGAGTAAAATAACAGCACATTTTCATTTTTGGATGAACTATCCCTTTAAGGTTTGGGCAGGGGCTATGTTCAGAATAGTGTACTAGCATACTACTCATACTCATACATATCCATAACATGCACAGTATGAATGTTATCTGTAAGCATACAATACCTAGATAACGTTTTATGTTCATCACAGTGCATATTACATATCTAGAGTACTGTATGCCATAATGCAGTGTGACTACTTGATGTAATACCTACTTTGTAATACCAATCTTGGACTTTTATCTGATCACACATTAAAATGCAAAATAACTAGATAATGAAAAGTGGGAGATGCATGCTTTATTATTAAACATGCAGTGTAATGAGGTCATGTGACAACTACATTGCATACTGCACTTGGAAGTGTTTATTGGTTGCATGTGTTTTGCATACTACAGAACTTAAAAAAAGAAAGAAAGAAATACTGGCAGTATGAAGTACAGTATATATTGTGCAGTATTCAGTAAGCAATATGTTAGTATTCCATTTCAAACATAGCCAGGCATTGAAAATCACACTTTTAAGGGAACAGCCAATCAGAAAGGAGATGCACTGATGCCTAACCAATAGAATGATGCCAAGGACAAACGTGAGTAAGATGCAAAAGGCTGGAGCAAAGTTTTCACTATTGCATACACGTTGGACCCCACACTATATATATCTTGTATTTCAGTGCAGAAACATGCCATGTCAAGTCATTTGAAACAAAATTCTCAGATATATACGTAGTTTAAAAATCTCTAAAAAGTCTCTTGTGGACTGAGTTACTGAAAATGTTTTTGCAGTAATAAAAAAAATCAAGTCTGAATCAAGTCTCACTTCTTCACTCCAGACCAAATGTGCTGGTCTCCTCCACAGCGGTGAGAAGTTTCTCATACAGCATAGGGTACGATGGATAGGGAGGCAGATCCAGACGGTTGAAGCATGTGTGCGCCCTGCAGGAGACGGAAATACAGAGGTCAAAGGTCAGGAGGAGGCTTCTATCATGGCCTCTGACTAAATAGGTGAGACGAACTCTACACTCCTGTGAGCCGCTTTGCTGTAAAGCAGAGCATGTGAAATTCTGTATGTGAGTGAGGCATCTGTATCTTTTCCATCACGTTGGTCTTATTTAGCTCTGGCTGCTGACGCTGTGCACACTCAATGACAAACTCCGAGCCGTTCTCACCCTGACAGAGAAATACGAGCCTGTACTTTAGTGCTGACGGCGCCAGGCTTTGATCCGCAGTCCCTTCTGTTTGCCAGATGAACAGGATGAAATGATTTTCAAGGTGAAACGCTGGATGCAAATTGAGCTTTTGAGTCTAACGGATGGTTTTCAGGATGACACTTTGTCATCTCGGGTAGCTTTATTTACAAGTCTAAACAGTAAGGCGGTTTCTTTGCTGTTGTGATTGAATTGCACGGTGTGGAAGAACCATGGCACGTAAACAAAACAGTATTTGAACAAGCTTTTAGTCGACTACACAAAGTATCTGTGGGTTAAAGCACTGCTTGGGTGACGTTGTCCTAAATGCATTCATTATTTCTGTGCATTGCAGTCTGTGTTTTTCATTTCGCGTCTCACACATGTGACCCTGGACGACAAAACCAGTCTTAAGTGTCAATTTTTCGAAAATGAGATTTATAAATCATCTGAAAGCTGAATAAGTAAGCTTTCCATTGATGTATGGTTTGTTAGGATCGGACAATATTTGGCTGAGATACAACTATTTTAAAATCTGGAATCTGAGGGTGCAAAAAAATCAAAATATTGAGAAAATCACCTTTAAAGTTGTCCAAATGAAGTTCTTAGCAATGCATATTACCAATCAAAAATTAAGTTTTGATATATTTACGGTAAGAAATTTACAAAATATATTCATGGAACATGATCTTTACTTAATATCCTAATGATTTTTGGCATAAAATAAAAATGTATAATTTTGACCCATACAATGTATTTTTGACTATTGCTACAAATATACCCCAGCGACTTAAGACTGGTTTTGTGGTCCAGGGTCACATTTGTTTTGACTATCAAATATAAATGGAAATGTAAGGATCTCAAAGCACTTGTCAGTCCTCTGACGTGTGTTTCCCTCCCTCTTGTGTCCGTATATGGTTGTTCCTGTCCTAATTTAGTTTGTTTGTTTAGATTCTGTTCAGCTGTGTGTGTTAATTATCTCGTGTGTATTAGTTCCTGTCTGTTCAGTTAGTGTCGTCTGGTTTGCTCATTACTCCCGGTGTTCCTGTGTGTCTGCCCTGCCTTGCCCTGCCTTGCCCTTGTTTAAGACCAGCTCATGACCAGCAGCCATGCTTCAAAACATACCTAACCAGCATATGCTGGTTTTTCAACACTGTCATGATTGTTCTTGTTATAAAATGGTGTTATAACAAATGATATGTTATAAAACCTCATTTTCATTCTATGAAATATAAACTATGAGGAATGTGAAATGACTGTGTAATGGTAGAGAAAATCATTTGGTTTTTAATATTCAGCCCAGGTCTTTGAGATCCTGAGCCTTCCTCTGTAGCATCTCTAATCTAGCACACATGCAAGTCATCTATATGGTAATGTACTCCAAAAAGTTGAAAAACAAAAACAAACTTTCAGCACATTTAAAATATCCTCTTTAGGGTAAACGCACCAAACATATTCATAACATCACACTTTTTTGTCTCCAGAATGAGAATATCCCCTCCTCCTAATAGCATCTTTCAGCGACTAGCATTAGCAACTAGCAATTCATGGTTTAGCAAGGCTACACTAAAGCTACTGAGTCCTGTTCCACACCAACTTACTGTTTTTAAGTAGGAAGTGCCTCAATACGCAAAAGAAAACTGTGCTAATTTGTCAATTTTATTGGGTCTTTTCAGGGTTATTATAGTTTAACTAAAACTACCACATATAGACTTTGGCGTACTAAAATAGCTAGAACTAAAACTAAATAAAAATGTATAAACAAAAAAACAATTCATTTAAAAATATATATATAAATAAAGACAAATACTAAACATTCCTTGGTAAATTGCATTTAAATTTTTTTTACTTCAGCTAGCATAAAGCTTTCCCTCTTGATGAATTAGCCTTCCTCAAGTACTAAAAAGTCATCAAGAGGTTTATAAAGCTGTGTTTAGGATAATTTGGGATATATGTGATTCTGCAGGCAGAACATGTGTTATTTCTTGCCGTATACCTTGGTAGAGAGGTAATCTTTCCCCACTTTTCAATGCAGAAGCGCCGCAGGCCGTTGCTCCCACGGAGCGCTGCGAAGCCCTCGTAGGGGACGCTGGACGTTCCCGTCACAAACTGCAGCAGGCGCAACCTCTGTTCATTATTGAAGCGCTCCACCGCATCCCAGAAACAACGAATCACAACGTGCCCATCATGGTAACCTGGAGGGGGATGGAGATACCGGTAAAGTTAAACACCAATATGTACTACGTCACCCGTAGTTTGTGTTGTGTTGGGTTAGACCCTACTCTGTAGTAGGAGCTAATTTAGTCCCCCCAAAAGGTGTTCCCAGTTAACCCTAGTACTTCCACCAGGAGTTACAATATAGGAACTATGAAGACGCTCCTCTGGTGTGAAAGCCCCTCTTGTTTAAAGGAATAGTTCACCCAAAAATGAAAATTCTGTCATTAATTACTCACCCTCATGTCGCTATTTTAACGATCTCCTTGCTACGTTTCTGAGCCTTGATCGTGTCAGGATCCTTGCTGTCTACGGGAGGGTCAGAGAGCTCTCGTAATTCATCAAAAATATCTTAATTTGTGTTCCGAAGATGAAGGTCTTACGGGTTTGGAACGACATGAGGGTGAGTAATTAATGACAGAATTTTTATTTTTGGGTGAACTATCCTTTTAACTGGTTCGGGTGTGTTTTATTGGGACTGGATCTGAACTCTGCAGGAAAGTGGCCCTTTGGGAGCAATTAGCCGAAGTATAAGAAGAATAGAGAATGTGTCCCTCTAAAGAGGTCCTTCGGGCGTCTCTATCCGAATGGCTGTGCAGGAAAAGTCAACAGAAGACTCCAGAGACTCAACCGAGGATATCTCGACACCGTGAAACCACAACACCGCAGGGTTATAAGAAATTCTACAGGGTTCACCCGTCACGCTTTTAATGTCAACAGCTCCGTTCTAAGTAATGAACTGCAATCTAAACAGATGGGATACTTGTTTTGGCATTAGCTGTGGGATAAAATCCTGTTGACCATCCATAGTAATTCCCAGCAGAAGACCTGAAAGAAAAGTAAAACCACTTCACATGGAACAAACGCTTAACCTGAGCAATCAAGCTTCTACTCACTAATGAAGACCATGTGAGCATTTCTCTCCAGTAATTAAACATTTGTGGATAGCTTTTGCATCAAAATCATTGACAATATTACCCACTGTTGACAGAGCAGCTGCCATGAATTTTTAAAGACAACGCAAGCATCCGCTCACCTCCTCTATATTCTGTGTTGGATCTCCAGTCGGTCAAATCGATCTCAGCCGTCCCTGCAATGACCAACTCCAGCTCACGAGCATCGAACACTGAAACCAGACGGGAGTCTACGACCTGCATTATAAAGGAACAGGTTATATATGACATTCAAATAATCTGAATTAGATTAGTAAATAATTGAACTAATTTTCAGTGAAACTACCATTCAAGCTAACGTACCTCATAGAAGCCTCTTACAAGGGCTTCGGTCTGCTGCATAACCCCCCTCTCCACCCTCCATCTAGCCATGCGCTCAATGTATTCCTTCTTGTTCTTCTCCGTCACTTGGGTATTGGAGCCTCCCGACTTCAGTTCCCTCTCTATGACCTGTCAAAAGATGTAAAACATTTTAAGGGTTGGTACAAACCTTTGTTGCAGCAGAAGTAATGTTTCCAAGTATTAGTGACATGGCACCTGTAAAGCATGGATTCACCCTGAGCCACCTTTTTGTTGTGTGTTATTCTTTTAATGTTAAACTATTTATCCAAGATTTGTTTAAGTAAGAACAGGGGTGTCCAAACCTGCTTCTAGTGGGTTATCGTTCTATAGAGTTTAGCTCCAACTTATCTCAACACATATGCCTGGAAGTGATCCTGAAGACCTTGATTAGCTAGGTGGGTTTAATTATGGTTGGAGCTTAACTCTGCAGGACAGTGACCCTCCAGGAACAGGACTGGACACGCCTGAGGGAAACAGTGTGGCTCGGTTTGCATTGGTGACCCCGACGTGCCAACTTTTATACCTTTTAGTACAATGTGGTTTTAGTACAACTTAATGCAAAACTGGTAACCAGGTTTGGCTTGCTAGTAGAAATGCTTATGAGACATGCAAATGAACCCGAACCAGTCATGTGTAAAGGGTCCGATATACTGATGCCGAAGTTCTTTTTTCATTCCTCGGTTAGGGATAAAAAGAAGTTTTGTGTTTGCGAATATCCCAACGCTGCTGAAAGCAGCAATTAAATCAATATGTAAATATATCCTGTGTGCTTTCCTCTCAGTAACAAAATAAACACAACAAAAATGACAGCGTGGGAAACCAGTAGTTAAGAAAGCATCTGATCATAGCAATGTGGATAAAACAGTGTTGGTGTCGCTTTCAGTTAGAATTACAACTTGATATTCTGCTATAAAGCAGCTCTATATATATATATGAATATGTATAGAATATGTATAACTCAATATTTTAACTAATTGCAAAAGCTGAATAATTGATCAAAGCCTACTGATTAATTGGTGAAATAGTTGACGATTAGTCGATTAATCGTTCGAATAATCATTAGATTAATCGATTATGAAAATGATCATTTGTTGCAGCCCCATAAGACACATGAAAACCTCATTGAAGGTGCTTCAAAAACAGAATGAATTATCCAGCACCTGTCCAAAGACCTCCTCGTTGACTGTAAACGTCAGATCCAGGATATCCGTGATATCGTTATCCTTCATCCACTGTAAGCTCTGGTGGAACTCCTCATCCAGGTATTCCAAGTCACTCAGATCTGTAACTCTACAGACCACACAATACAGACATCCAATCAAAATTCATAATTTGAAACTCACTTTACGGTGTCATCTTGACTGCAAAAAACCTCTGAGACTCACAGTCTGAGCAGGGCCTTGTAGAACGGTCGAGTGAAGAAAGCATCCAACAGATACTGGTGGATCAGAGCCAGACCCAAAATACGGCCACTGAAACGGAACCTGTGAGGGTCCAGCAAAACATTTATCCGTGTCATAATGTTCTGGATATGCTTTAAAGAGGTGGTTGATTGTGATTTAACTTTTTTAACTTTAGTTAGTGTGTAATGTTGCTGTTTGAGCATAAACAATATCTGTTACGATGCTGAAAGTTCAATGCAAACGGAGATATTGTCTTTAAAAATTATGGCAGTTTAATGGCTACAAAAATGGCTGGTAGGAACAACAACGAGTTACTTCCCGGGTTTTTGATGTCACAAACCCAGAAATGTACATAAACCCCGCCCCCTTTGTCGCATGTTCCCGGGGGCGGGGTTTAAGCCATGTTGTGCACGAAAAAATGTATTCATAGATGAATCCCGATTCTGTCTTCTAATGGTTATAATGGATTCACAAGTTTCAAAATCAATGTTCTAAAGCAGCGGTTCTTAATCATGTTCCTCAAATCCCCCTGCTCTGCATCTCTCACTCTCTCAATCGGGCTCAAATTGATAAGCAATATTGAGGACCCCATTGTTTACAATACAAGCGGAGCACATGCCGCTGAGGTGAGGGGCGTGACGTTTAGAGTGCGCTAGGCGCAAATCTAGCCAATCACAACACACTGGGCCAGCTAACCAATAGGAGCCCGTTGTGTATTTCTGAGGGAGGGGCTTCATAAAACCAGGAACTCATCAGTGTGTTCATCGGAGAAGGGACAGAGCGGTGTAGAATAAAGATCAATTATGTGAAAAATAATGTTTTTTTGTTTGTTTTTTTTTTAATCAAAGCTTTAAACATGTTAGACTGCACCCCATAAATACAATCAAGCCTAGAAGAAAAAAAAAAAAAAAAGTCAACCACCCCTTTAATATAATCTAATATAAACATATCCTGTCTTTGAACCAATTATAGGCTTTTCAAATTCTCTACCTTCTGAACAGGGCTTGAAAGTCAGACACTGTGACTAAATTTAATTGAAAGTTGTGAATCTGAACACTGACATTCACCAGACGTGTCCTCTTCTTGGATGAAGTTCAAGGCAAACGCTGAGAATTTGTCTTTGTATTTAGTTTCTTAACACTATAATTTACTAAACAAGAGTGCCATTTTCCCTGTCAGTCAAAATCCCAAAATAAGAGACAAAACAAAGACATAGCGTGACCGCTTCTACATGACTTTCTTTCCAGCTGACCAGAAGGCATGCGATTCCTCAACCACATGCCACATCAACCAGAGAACTACAAAGCTGAACTTCAAAAACATTCCAAGTCTAAGCAGCAATAATTAGGGATAAAGAGAGATAGTAAGGTAGAAAATGGAAGATCTCTCACCATTCCAAATGGTTCTCTACAAATGCAGACATGGGGCTGATCTGCACTGTATACGTGTCATTGGCTGAGTACTCGAACAGACCGTAGTAGGGGTTAAACAGCTCCTGAGATAACAGGAAGAAGAACTCCCGCGATGGGCCGCTGTAATCCAAACTATAGGGAACATGAATGCAATATTTTAGATCAGGTAAGATCCAAGTTCTGGTTTGTATGTCTGTCAATAACATGCGTGTGAATGAGAACAGAGTCGACTGACCCTTCCTCTCCTACAAAGGCGATGTAGAGCTTGTTTCTCTGGAGCTCTTTGCGTGAGTAGGCCATTACTTGATTAAAGGTGCCTTCCAGTAGATGTTCCCTTCTGATGATGAACCTCGATAGCAACACAAAATAAAACCAAATCAAAATCAATGTAATATCTATCTATCTATCTATCTATCTATCTATCTATCTATCTATCTATCTATCTATCTATCTATATATATATATCAACACATGTATGCTAAAAACACTATCTATCTATCTATCTATCTATCTATCTATCATCAACACATTTATGCTTAAAACACACTCACTATCTATCTATCTATCTATCTATCTATCTATCTATCTATCTATCTATCTATCTATCATCTATCTATCTATCTATCTATCTATCTATCTATCTATCTATCAACACATGTATGCTAACACACTATCTATCTATCTATCTATCTATCTATCTATCTATCTATCATCTATCTATCTATCTATCTATCTATCTATCTATCTATCTATCTATCTATCTATCTATCTATCTATCTATCTATCATCAACACATTTATGCTTAAAACACACTTTCTATCTATCTATCTATCTATCTATCTATCTATCTATCTATCTATCTATCTATCTATCTATCTATCTATCTATCTATCTATCTATCTATCATCAACACATTTATGCTTAAAACTCACTATCTATCTATCTATCTATCTATCTATCTATCTATCTATCTATCTATCTATCTATCTATCTATCTATCTATCTATCTATCTATCTATCTATCTATCTATCAACACAGTTATGCTAAAACACACTCACTATCTATCTATCTATCTATCTATCTATCTATCTATCTATCTATCTATCTATCTATCTATCTATCTATCTATCTATCTATCTATCAACACATTTATGCTAAAACACACTCACTATCTATCTATCTATCTATCTACAGTGGGGCAAAAAGTATTTAGTCAGCCACCAATTGTGCAAGTTCTCCCACTTAAAAAGATGAGAGAGGCCTGTAATTTTCATCATAGGTATACCTCAACTATGAGAGACAAAATGAGAAAAAATCCAGAAAATCACATTGTAGGATTTTTAAAGAATTAATTGGTAAATTCCTCGGTAAAATAAGTATTTGGTCACCTACAAACAAGCAAGATTTCTGGCTCTCACAGACCTGTAACTTCTTCTTTAAGAGGCTCCTCTGTCCTCCACTCGTTACCTGTATTAATGGCATCTGTTTGAACTCGTTATCAGTATAAAAGAGACCTGTCCACAACCTCAAACAGTCCAACTCCAAACTCCACCATGGCTAAGACCAAAGAGCTGTCAAGGACACCAGAAACAAAATTGTAGACCTGCACCAGGCTGGGAAGACTGAATCTGCAATAGGTAAGCAGCTTGGTGTGAAGAAATCAACTGTGGGAGCAATTATTAGAAAATGGAAGACATACAAGACCACTGATAATCTCCCTCGATCTGGGGCTCCACGAAGATCTCACCCGTGGGGTCAAAATGATCACAAGAACTGAGAGCAAAATCCCAGAACCACACGGGGACCTAGTGAATGACCTGCAGAGAGCTGGGACCAAAGTAACAAAGGCTACCATCAGTAACACACTGCGCCGCCAGGGACTCAAATCCTGCAGTGCCAGACGTGTCCCCCTGCTTAAGCCAGTACATGTCCGGCCCGTCTGAAGTTTGCTAGAGAGCATTTGGATGATCCAGAAGAGGATTGGGAGAATGTCATATGGTCAGATGAAACCAAAATAGAACTTTTTGGTAAAAACTCAACTTGTCGTGTTTGGAGGAGAAAGAATGCTGAGTTGCATCCAAAGAACACCATACCTACTGTGAAGCATGGGGGTGGAAACATCATGCTTTGGGGCTGTTTTTCTGCAAAGGGACCAGGACGACTGATCCGTGTAAACGAAAGAATGAATGGGGCCATGTATCATGAGATTTTGAGTGAAAACCTCCTTCCATCAGCAAGGGCATTGAAGATGAAACGTGGCTGGGTCTTTCAGCATGACAATGATCCCAAACACACCGCCCGGGCAACGAAGGAGTGGCTTCGTAAGAAGCATTTCAAGGTCCTGGAGTGGCCTAGCCAGTCTCCAGATCTCAACCCGCTGTTGCCCAGCGACAGCCCCAAAACATTACTGCTCTAGAGGAGATCTGCATGGAGGAATGGGCCAAAATACCAGCAACAGTGTGTGAAGACTTATAGAAAACGTTTGACCTCTGTCATTGCCAACAAAGGGTATATAACAAAGTATTGAGATGAAATTATGTTATTGACCAATAAATTCTTTAAAAATCCTACAGTGTGATTTTCTGGATTTTTTTTTTCTCATTTTGTCTCTCATAGTTGAGGTATACCTATGATGAAAATTACAGGCCTCTCTCATCTTTTTAAGTGGGAGAACTTGCACAATTGGTGGCTGACTAAATACTTTTTTGCCCCACTGTATCTATCTATCTATCTATCTATCTATCTATCTATCTATCTATCTATCTATCTATCTATCTATCAACACAGTTATGCTAAAACACACTCACTATCTATCTATCTATCTATCTATCTATCTATCTATCTATCTATCTATCTATCTATCTATCTATCTATCTATCCATCCATCCATCCATCCATCCATCCATCTATCTATCTATCACACTTACTTGATTTTTCCTGGCCCCTGGCCGTAGCCTTTAGCCTCCAGCTTCCTGTAAAAATTGCGAAGCTTTGCCTCAAAGTCTCTGCGGTATGGAGCAGGCGCTCTGGCCCTCTGCAAGCCTGTCAAAATATATAATACCACTGCATAAAATTACACACTGGTCTATTTTTTTATTTTATTTTCTTATTTAAAAATGTCATACAATGTATTCAAATGAAATAAAAGTGGGAAAGAAGCCAAAGAAAAGACATTTAATACATCTAAAATTTCTGGGGGTCTCAATGTGAAACAACAAATCAAATGGAGCAGAGATGTCAGCACCATGCTGTGAAATAATTTTACTCATAATCTGAGTTTCTCATCAAACACTAGCTATCACAAGCGTACCGAACAGCCTCAATAAACTGCGCTAGCACATTCTGTGCAGCACAGCGGGATGTCCACCATGAAATTAAGTCGCTTTAACTCGTGTCTCGCTGGGGTGTGAGTGTACGTGATCATGCTCAGTTCAGAATTCACACCATTCTGATGTGAGGAATGACCTGTGATTTGTTTAAACGTGAGGGAAGTGGCAGACTGGCCAGATTGCAACCGCACAGAAGAACTGATGCGGAGAATGATTGCTCTCGCTCTGTTAGGGAAAAGCCTTTGCTGGGTTTTGGCAAGAGGCGCTACACACAAGAGACTAGCTCATGTTTCCACAGACGCTTAAAAGAAAAACCTTAGAAGTCAGTATGTGGATGTTTATCACTGAGCTAGAGAAAATGTTTTATAAGATCCTACTATAATAATTTGAGTAAAAACAGTTAGATTGTGTCTTTAGCATTTGAAATAGTTGTCCATTTGTAGCTTTTAATGCATGTGTTTTAGCTTTGATGCACTCTTCTTGCTTGTGTTATTCTAAAAGTTGACAAAAATAACTTTTAGTACTTCTATAGTCTTTCTCTTTGGTGAAAACAGACCAAAAATACTGATTACTCATCTTGAATACACACACAGGCAATTTTTGTTGGCTACAGATCTAGATCTACCAGTAGTTTCAAAGCTAAACTAGGGGTATCATTTTTGTCCAACTAAATGAGCCTAAACAAACCCAATGATGAAAGTCTTGCTTTTAAAAAGTAATATGATCATACCCGGTGAACTCTGAGGTGAGGATCCAGGAGAGCAGCGTGGAGAGAAACTGAGGCCGGGGTGGTAAGAGTGAGATGGAATATACGACATGATCTCCTCATCAAATAGACTGAATGACAGAGAGGGAAAAATATTAGAATGTATGCAGAAAACGTAAATTTATTTATTTATAAATATTGTATAATTAATCAAAGTTAAATATCTCAAAAATTAATAAAAGAGATAAAATAAAAAATGTATAAATATAATATAAATAAAATAAAAATGGAACATTCTGTTTACTCTAAATTGTTAGTTAAAGCGGTCATGACATGAGAAATCAAATTTGCCTTGATCTTTGTACTATTAAAACATCCTGCAAGTTTCATAGCTTAAAACGTCCACCTCATTATAAACAAATCATTTATTTAATCAGATCCGAGGGACAAGGTGACGTCATGGGGGCACAAACATTTGCATAAACAAGACATCGACCAATAGTCTTCTTCTCACCATAGGCCCCGCCCACTGGCTGACAAGCCTTAAAGGACCCGCCCCTTAAAACAGCTCGTTTAAGACAGAGGGTCAGAATGAGAGTTGTAAATAATATTTTTAATATATAATAATATATAAAGTTTTTACTAACCCTTCTTCTCAAACCTTATAAACAGTAACTTAAACAACTCTCGCACTCTTTTTGCTACTGTGGAGAGACTTACAAACCCCCCAAGTCAGATTCCCAGTGAAATGCTCTCCGAAAGTAAATGCAATGAGTTTGCTTCCTTCTTTTCCGAGAAGATCAATAATATCAGAAAGGAGATTGGCATATCCACTTTTGCAGAGGTCACACAGATTCGACCGCAATTTCAAAAAGAAGTGACTATGTCTGTTTTTGAAGAAATTGATTGCAAAATATTGAAAGAAATAGTACAGCACCTTAAATCATCAACATGCTATCTTGACACACTTCCCACATCTTTTTTCAAAAGTGTGCTTGACTGTTTAGAAACAGATCTCTTAGAAGTGGTGAACGCCTCACTTCTTTCTGGGACTTTTCCAAACTCCCTGAAAACTGCAGTTGTTAAGCCCCTTCTGAAAAAGCGCAATCTTGATAACACAACGTTGAACAACTATAGACCAATATCAAATCTTCCGTTCATAGGTAAGATTATTGAAAAGGTAGTTTTTAATCAGCTGAACAACTACTTAAACTTAAATGGATACCTGGACAATTTTCAATCTGGTTTCCGAGCACATCATAGCACAGAGACTGCGCTTATTAAGATAATAAATGATATTCGCTTCAATTCTGATTCAGGCAAAATATCAGTTCTGGTACTACTAGATCTTAGTGCTGCGTCTGACACTGTTGATCATAACATACTTAGAGAGACTGGAAAACTGGGTCGGGCTTTCTGGGATGGTACTCGAATGGTTCAGGTCATACTTAGAAGGGAGAGGTTATTATGTGAGTATAGGAGAGCATAAGTCTAAGTGGACGTCCATGACATGCGGAGTCCCACAAGGCTCAATTCTTGCACCACTCTTGTTTAGCCTGTATATGCTCCCACTAAGTCAAATAATGAGAAAGAACCAAATTGCCTATCACAGCTATGCTGATGATACCCAGATTTACCTAGCCTTATCTCCAAATGACTACAGCCCCATTGACTCCCTCTGCCAATGCATTGATGAAATAAACTGTTGGATGTGCCAGAACTTTCTTCAGTTAAATAAGGAGAAAACTGAAGTCATTGCATTTGGAAACAAAGATGAAGTTATCAAGGTGAATGCATACCTTGACTCTAGGGTCAATCAACTAAAACCAAGTCAAAAATCTTGGGGTGTTTCTGGAGACAGACCTTAGTTTTAGTAATCATGTCAAAGCAGTAACTAAATCAGCATACTATCATCTCAAAAACATTGCAAGAATTAGATGTTTTGTTTCCAGTCAAGACTTGGAGAAACTGGTTCATGCCTTTATCACCAGCAGGGTGGATTATTGTAATGGTCTCCTTCCAAAGAAGACCATTAGACAGCTGCAGCTCATCCAGAACGCTGCTGCCAGGATTCTGACTAGAACCAGAAAATCTGAGCATATTACACCAGTCCTCAGGTCCTTACACTGGCTTCCAGTTACATTTAGGATTGATTTTAAAGTACTTTTACTCGTTTATAAATCTCTAAATGGCCTAGGACCTAAATACATTGGAGACATGCTCACTGAATATAAACCTAACAGACCACTCAGATCATTAGGATCGAGTCAGTTAGAAACACCAAGGGTTCACACAAAACAAGGGGAGTCTGCTTTTAGCTATTATGCCGCCCGCAGTTGGAACCAGCTTCTAGAAGAGATCAGATGTGCTAAAACATTAGCCACATTTAAATCCAGACTCAAAACTCATCTGTTTAGCTGTGCTTTTGTTGAATGAGCACTGTGCTACGTCCAAACTGATTGCACTATGTATAATCACTTTCTATTCTTAAATGTTTTAAATTTCTTTAAAATCAATTTTTAAATCACTTTGTTTTTATTGTTGTGATTTTTATTATTTTTAATTTCTTATTATTTTTAATGACTATTTCACTTCCTTTTATGTAAAGCACTTTGAATTACCATTGTGTATGAAATGTGCTATATAAATAAACTTGCCTTGCCTTGCCTTGCCTTGCCTTTTTTTCACATATTTATTTGTTTTGGTTTTTTTGTGAATTTTTTTTTACATTATAAGTAAACCTCAAGGAACATATTAAAATAATAATTTAAAAAAAAATCCATGTCATGACCTCTTTAAAATGTGACCCTGGACGACAAAACCAGTCTTAAGTGTCAATTTTTATTTATACATCATCTGAAAGCTGAATAAATAATCTTTCCATTGATGTATGGTTTGTTAGGATCGGACAATATTTGGCTGAGATACAACTATTTGAAAATCTGGAATCTGAGGGTGCAAAAACATCTAAATATTGAGAAAATCACCTTTAAAGTTGTTCAAATGAAGTTCTTAGCAATGCATATTACTAATCAAAAATTAAGCTTTGATACATTTACGGTAGGAAATTTACAAAATATCTTCATGGAACATGACCTTTACTTAATATTCTAATGATTTTTGGCATAAAAGAAAAATCTATAATTTTGACCCATACAATGTATTTTTGGATATTGCTACAAATATACCCCAGCGACTTAAGACTGGTTTTGTGCTCCAGGGTCACATATATGTTCTAGTATTCTATCTGGTATTCAACTGTGTGTTAGCTGTTTGGAGAGTCTGACTAGTTGATTGTGTGAGTGTGAGTGAGTCATACTGTATGTTTGAGAGTAATCTGACTGCCAAACACTGGCACCGAAGCAAACGCTGAGGATTGTGTTCAAAGACTCTTATATTCTACTGCCTGTCGAGTCTTGTGGTTTTGGTTTGCAACACAAACACTGAACTCATGCAGCATTTCCCCTGCTTCACACTGCAGTCACTGTACCTTAACAGCATGACCAGGTCGGCGTCACAGGACAGCTTTTCAACGCCCTGAGGACCCTCGGTTCTGATGTAATGGATTTTCTCCCTGAGAGAAAGCATGTAAACATTCACACAATCTCACTTTTCCACTCTCGCTGCCTTCCTTCCACACCGGGTAGCTTTTGAAGGTCTGAACTAATGGAATGTTAATTGTTTTTGAAAGTAACAGTAAAGCACTTCACTAGCTGAATGGAGTTATAGTGTGCATTCTGGAATGCTTTTAAGATAATGATCGGCTCGCTGCTTTAGAGCCACTGTTAATGCACTGATAACAAGTTAAATGCTGATTCACCATCACAAACTTTGTTTTTTACATGTTTTAGCATGTTTCATGCATCTTTATTGTGTCAGACTGTAACTGTGTTGCTATATGAGCTTAACATGCCAATGTTAGTCATAATTCAGTAATATTTTGGTATTATTTATATACTATTATAGTATTTATTCATATTTTGAATTGACTTTTATATTTGCAGTTTTCATTTTAATTTTAGTTTAAGTTTTAGTAATTTTGTTTCCTGCTTTTGTCAGTTGTATTATTGTTTTTTTTTTTTCAGTTTTTTTTTCATAATTTTTTTTTTAGAAATTATATTACTTAATTGAACTTATTTTATTTCAGTTAGTTGCAAAGGAAATATTTCTAAGTTTTGTTTACTTAGTTTTAGTTTAGTTTTTCACCTTATATTTATATGCTATTTCATATAATCTTTAATTAAGTATAAGTTTTAATAATTGTATTATGTGCTTTTGTCATTTTTTATATTTCTATTTATGTTTTAGTTTTAGGCACCATTTCCAATTGTTTTTGTTTTATTTAATTATTTTTTCATGTGATATTTACGTTTTATTTTATATCAGCTTTATTTTAGTTTATGTAATTTTTAGGGCTGTTAGTCGATTAAAATATTTAATCTAATTAATTACATGATGTTTCGATTAATTAATCGCAAAATAAATTTGACTGAAAATACCCACAAAATATTATTTAAAGCTATTTGTGTGTTAAATGAGAAAGTACCAAGCAGACATTACAAATAGTAGCTTTAGAAAGAAATATTTAGTTTGATTCAACATAAAATGTATTACACATAAACATTTAGGCAGCAACTATTTAGCTTTAATGCATTTTTTATTTTTATTTTTTTATTTTTTTATTTTTAAGATTTAGTAATTTTATTACTTTATATTAAACTTATTTTATTTCTGTTGGTGGCCAACCCAAAATTAATTAATTTTGGATTGGCCACCAACAGAAATAAAATTAATTAATTAATATTTTTTATTTAAAATTTTCATCTAATGTTTATATTTTATTTTATATCAGCTTTATTTTACGTTTTAATTTTAGCTATTTTAATACTTCAATTTTAACTTATTTTATTTTTGTTAGTAGCCAAGGCAACATTTACATTTTTT